>NC_133529.1:84718191-85021221 GCF_048544455.1 Silene latifolia
TGATGAACGTACTTGCTTTCTATCTTTGACAGTAAATTAGGTTTTGAAAAAGTGTTTAGAATGATGACGGAAAAGGTTATATATCTTAATCGCATAATTAACAAAACCCGAGAAAAACTCCCGTAAACCGGCTACTCGATCGAGTATCTAAGGTACTCGATCGAGTACCCCCTTACTCGATCGAGTATCCTAGTTACTCGATCGAGTACCCAACAGGTCAGAAACTATTTTAAAACGCAACTCACCCTTACTCGACAGAGTAAGGCCTACTCGATAGAGTACCCAGAGACTCATAAATACGGAGTATTACAGTCTTCCCTCTTTAAAAAGAACTTCGTCCCCGAAGTTCAAACCACTACTAAACAAAGGTACTCCCACAACCCTTCCGACTCAACAACCAAAACAAAACTCAACATAAAACATGTTACTAACCCAACTCATCCCGACAAACATACCGACACAACATACAAAAAGGGTATAAAACTCTTAAAAACTCTTCGCGATCATCTCCTACCCCCCTAAAAGAAACAAGGTTACGTCCCCGTAACCATACATACCTGATCAAAAAGAAAAGGGTAACGCTCTTTCATAGCTTCCTCTGGCTCCCATGTAGCTTCCTCAGTCTCGTGGTTAGACCAAAGGATCTTAAGCAAAACTGTCTCACCACTCCTAGTCTTCCTAACCTTTCGGTCAAGAATCCGCTTAGGCACCTCAAGATATGATAAGGACTCATCTAGCTCTAAGCTCTCTGCCTCTAACACATGTGACGGATCACTCACATACTTCCGCAGCTGCGATACATGAAACACATTATGCACTCTCTCTAACGCAGCTGGTAAAGCCAGACGATATGCAACTTCCCCAACTCGCTCTAAGATCTCATAAGGTCCGATAAACTTCTGACTTAGCTTGCCTTTCTTCCCAAATCTAATAACCCCACGCATAGGAGACACTTTAAAAAGAACCTTGTCCCCAACCTAAAACTCTATATCCCGGCGATGTAGATCTGCATAACTCTTTTTCCTATCCTGAGCTGCTCTCATCCATTCCCTGATCATCTTAATCTGTTCAATCATCTCATGTACCATCTCTGGTCCTAGAACCACTGCCTCAGCACTGTCGTCCCAACAAATCGGACTCCTACATCTCCTCCCATATAAAGCCTCAAACGGTGCCATACCAATACTAGTGTGATAGCTGTTATTGTAAGAAAACTCAATCAAGTCCAACCTCTGTTCCCAGCTACCACCAAAGTCCATCACATAAGCTCGCAACATATCTTCAAGAGTCTTGATTGTTCTCCCAGTCTGTCCGTCTGTCGCAGGATGAAATGCTGTACTCATCTTCAAAGTTGTTCCCAACGATTCCTGCAACTCTTTCCAAAACCTTGATATAAATCTCGCATCTCTGTCAGACACTATGTCCTTAGGGACTCCATATAACTTAAGCACGTTCTTTCGATAGGCCATAGCCAATTGTGCTTTAGTCCATGTATCTTTCATTGGAACAAAGGGAGCTGACTTGGTCAGTCGATCCACTATCACCCATATCATATTGTTACCTTGTTGGCTCTTTGGCAAACCCACGATAAAATCCATGGAAATGGATTCCCACTTCCACTCAGTGCGTTAAAGACTGAATCTTACCTTGTGGTCGTCGCTGTTCCCCTTTAACTCTCTGGCATGTCAAACAACGGGCCACAAACTCAGCTGTCTCTGTCTTCATTCCAGGCCACCAAAACGTATTCTTTAAATCCTTGTATAGCTTATCTCCACCTGGATGAACTGAATATGATGTGCAATGCGCCTCTGTCATGATAGTCTTTTTCAACTCCTCATCATTAGGAACACACCACCTACCATCAAACCTCAAACTACCGTCTGTATGAATCGAAAATTGGGACACTGTCCCTTTCTCTACTCCAGCTCTCCACTCCACTATCTTAGGATCCAACGCCTGCTTACCTCGAATGTCATCATAAAACTCAAGCTGCACTGTCATATGACACATGGCATCCCCTTTCTACATCATATGTATCCCAAACCTTGCTACCTCATCTCTCAGCCTCATCAAAGATAGAGCTGTACACAAAGAATGTACACTCTTCCTACTCAAAGCATCAACAACTACATTGGCCTTCCCTTCATGGTAGATAATTTCCATGTCATAATCGCCAATCAACTCCATTCACCTCCTCTGTCTCATGTTCAACTCCTTTTGAGTGAAAATGTACTTGAGACTCTTGTGATCAGAAAATACCTTAAAGATTGCTCCATAAAGGTAATGTCTCCAAATTTTGAGAGCAAACACCACTGCACCCAACTCCAGATCATGAGTAGGGTATTTCTCCTCATACGGCTTCAATTGCCTAGAAGCATAGGCAATCACCTTATCGTTCTGCATCAACACACAGCCCAACCCATTCTTTGTGGCATCTGTATAAACCTCAAAGTTCTCGATCCCTTCAGGCAATGCTAAGATGGGAGCCGTGGTCAAACGCTCCTTTAATGTTTGTAACGCTTTCTCACAACTCTTATCCCAATGAAACCCGTTCTCTTTCCTCATCCACGCTGTCATAGGTCTAGCTATCTTGGAGAAATCCTTCACGAACCGTCTGTAGTACCCAGCTAAACCCAGAAAACTCATGATCTCAGCAACATTCTTTGGTGCTTCCCACTTTGTCACTGCCTCAATCTTCGCCGGATCCACAGCTACTCCCTCCTTAGAGATCACATGCCCCAGAAAAGCAACTTTCTCTAACCAGAACTCACACTTAGATAGCTTAGCATATAGCTCATGCTCCCTCAAAGTCTGCAACACAACCCTCAGATGCTCCTCATGTTCCTCCTTAGTCTTGGAGTAGACTAAGATATCATCGATAAACACCACTACAAACTTGTCCAAAAACTGTCTAAAGATCCTATTCATCAAATCCATAAACACTGCCGACGCATTAGATAACCCAAACGGCATCACCACATACTCATAATGGCCATATCTCGACGTGAAAGCTGTCTTTGGTATGTCCACCTCTCTAATCTTCACGTGATGGTACCCTGACCTCAAATCAATCTTGGAAAAGACTGTTGCACCACTCAACTGATCAAACAGGTCATCTATCCTTGGCAAAGGATACTTGTTCTTCACTGTCACTCGGTTCAGCTCCCTGTAATCTATGCACAACCTCAAACTCCCATCTTTCTTCTTCACGAAAAGAACTGGTGCTCCCCACGGCGATACACTAGGTCTAATGTATCCCTTCTCTATCGGATCATCTAGCTTGCTTCGAGCTCCTCCATCTCTTTAGGACCCATCCGGTACGGTGCCTTAGAGATTGGTCCCGTCCCCGGTTTCAACTCAACGATGAAATCTATCTCCCTCTTCGGTGGCAACCCCGGAATCTCCTCTGGAAAAACATCTGCAAACTCTCCCACCATCGGTATCTGATCAACTGTTGGACTCTCTATCCGGTCATCTCTCACATGGCACAAGATCAAAGGACATCCCTTCCTCAGGTAAGACTTCATGGTGACAGCTGCAATCAACTTAACTTTGGGTTTGACTAGAAACCCACGATAAGACACACTAACACCCTTAGGACCTCTCAAGGACACTTTCTTTTGATCACAGTCTATCTTAGCTTTATACTTTCCCAGCCAATCCATCACAACTATCATCTCAAAACCGTCAAAAAGGAAACTTTAGCAAGTCTACAGGGAAAACAACTTACCCAACTATCATAGGTACATCTCTATATAACCTCCCACAAGATACAGACTCACCCGAAGGTATAAAAACTTGCTCACTAACAGACTCATACACCCTCAAACCCAACCGTTTAACATGACTCGAAGATACAAACGACTGAGAAGCCCCCGAATCAAACAAAACAAAGGTATGAATACCATTAATAAGAAACGTACCGGTGATAACGTGTGCATCCTCCTCAGCTGCTTTCTTCTCCATCATAAATAACTTTCCACTGGTCTTCTGCCAACCTCCCTGGACAGTACTGGCTGAAGTGGTCGGCTTAGCAACCGACCCTTGATTGTTGTTGTTGTTCGTTGGTGGTTTCTGATAAGAATTACCGCCGTTGCGGTTGCCTCCACCCTGGTAGCTCTGACTTCCCCGGTTTGGCCACGACCCAGCCGGTCTATTGCTCGCATAGCTCTGCGCAGGTCTCTGAAAAGTTCCCGGTGCACTTGTGCACTCATGTCTCTTGTGGCCTACACCACCACAACTATGCGAGAAACCTCCTAGCTCACGCTGGTTTGGGGAAGGGGTAAATATCTCACAAAGGTAAATAAGGCCGGTACGGGTTCAACCTAGACTAAATAAAATTAACTCATGACGCCATGGATTCCCTAATTCCTAGCACAAGGTATTTAGCTACTCATATGAATGACAATAACAACAACAAATATGATAAAAACAATAAAGGAATTCATAACTGAAGTAATTAAAGCAATAAAAACGCAATAAAGAGATTAAGGTTGCGGGATTCTAAACTAGCAATTCTAATTCTAATAAGCAAATAAGAGTGAAACTGAAATTAAGCACGATATTACCGAAATAGAAGGCAAGAATAGATCCGGAAGCAAGAACTTTATTGAGAAATTAATGTAAACTAAAGAACCCTAAAGTTTTTGATGATGAAAACTCATAAAAACTGAATACATCAGGTTACGTTATATAGGAATATAACGTAACACTTATTCCTAAACCTAATATGCAATGGGCTTTCTAATTCTCGTCTTTAAATTCTCGTCAGACTCGTGGAGTGGTCGATCGACCACTAGGACCAGTCGATCGACCAACAGCGCTGTACAGAATTGCATTCTGACGAATTCTGCAGCGCGCGCCGATCTTAAAACAGCTGCCATTTCTTCGTTACTTAGTCAAATCAGGCGTTCTACGCGGCGTTGGAAAGCTAAGAGGATAAGCTTTCACCTCCAATTGGAATCTCTCGATTATCTGCTCTAGAACTCGAGATATAGCCATCTGAAGCAGCCTGTAATGTCGAGTAGCATTCTGACAGTCTATAGACCATGTAGGTCTATAGACTGCTATAGCTGGTAGTTCGCTTCTAAATTCTTCAATAAGCTGTCTTTCAGGCCTCGTAATGCGCACCAAGCTCGTTTCTCGAGTCACTACTCCATGTCAAATGCAGTGCTAAGTACTTAGGGACGGATTCGGCTCATTTCCGCTCGATTCTTCACATTTCTGCAATATTATACAAAAACACGAAAGTAGACGGAAATAGGGGAAATAGTAGAATAAACTACACATAATAGACATAAAATGCGTGGAAATAAAGATGTAAAACATCATATTATAGACACGCATCATTAACCATAAAACATTTTTCACCCTTGGTTCCTCATACCATGACGGTTAAATATGTGTTTCGGTGATAATATTTGGTTAATGGCATTTAAAAGGTATTTAAAACCTTTTATTTCATTTCTTTACATTTTGGGAGGTATTTTAAAGCCTCACATCATTTCTTTACATTTTCGAAATAAACATATTAGTCACCAACACAAAGTCATCCTTGGTTCTACATACCATGCCGGATTTTAACCCGGGTACGATGATGAGTATCGACTAATTATATTCAAATGAACTTAAAACAATTAGTTCGTAATTATTTACAAAACTATTCATGTCAAGCTTGTCAAATCGAACCCAACATCGAATATTATCAAAATAATGATGATTATTCGGGTCTAGTTCTTCAAATCAACAAATGCGGTCTAAACGACCCTTTCAAACCAAATCGGGTTCAAACACCCATTTTTCAACACATTTTACAACGTTTTCTAAATGGTCAGAACACGGCATATAACCGTAGGTTGACCCACGCCTAAACAGGCCTTTCAATTCTCGATTTCAAAACCAGGGGGAGGCCCCTTGCACTGCCGGCTGGCTCGCGCTCGTGTAGCCGTTTGGTACAGGGCCTGTTCCTTTTCCAGCATTAGTCTAGGACGATCCCGACTCCGGTTAGCCCGGATATAGGACGGATCAGATGACTATTTGTTTATTCAAAATCACATTTGCAAAATGCCTTTCTAAGACAAATGGATCACGTTATTCACCCTAAACCTAATACGGTAAATGGATGTTTAATTTCCGTCTTGCATGCAAATCAATCATTAATCCAACGTGACATCTTATACATGATACTTGGATTAAATCAACCGACTTAGAAAGCTCTCACATGTTAGGTTTAAATTATTGGATGCGCATCCATGCATTTAAACCGTTTTATCAACTTTTGCATTCAACCAACCAAGATCGATCAGTAGAGGCCGCAACCGCGGGCGGGATTGGGTGTCTGATTAAAGGCCTTCCCAATACGTACCTTCACCTCTTACTCAGAAACTTTGGATAGTGGACAACCTTATCCAGGGCATACGAGAGTCATTCTAGAGATAGGATGCTAAAGAGGGACGATTTCCTTATCTTTAGTACCTATGTCAAACGCTGCTTTGTACTTTTAACCAATTTGCATGCAAACAACCGTGGATCTGATACCAATTGAAGGAAATGTAGATTCATATACATTCTAACATATTCAAATATGTTATAATTAATTTGTCATAAAATTAAAACGGATTTTATGCATGTAAACAAAATATAAATAGAAGAGAAATCATGTCCTTACATTGATGGATTTCGGTTATTAGGGCACAAAAGAGATCACCTTTCTCTTTTGATCTTGAGCTTTCCCTTATGGATGAACAAGATCTAAGTATAAGATCTCTCCCCAAGCTTTATACCCAAGACTCCTCTTAATTTTAATTAATATTACAATACTAGTATAATATTAATCAAGGTAGAAAATTGAACCAAAAACTTTTATAAAACACTTATATGTTTCGGTTTTTATGAGAGAAGAAGAGGAGGAAATTTCTTCTCACTAGAACTTATATTTTGGATGATAAGTAGAATGAATAATAATGCATAACACTTAGTATATTATTAGGTAAAATTATAAGAAAAACAATGATGAGTTTTTCTTCCCAAAACCGTGTAAGAGGAGGAATAAAGGGAAGCCAATGCATGGACTTATTTGTCTTCACAATGCACCATAGGCTTGCATGGCTACTAAAGCAAAACAATCATTATGTTTAGCTACTAATTAAACAATTAATTAGCTTAATCCTCTTCCTATATTTCGGTCCATTTGGTAATATGGAATCCATATTATATTTGTCAATTGTCAATATGTCACATGTCATATGTGACATAAATTTGTTATGTAATTTTTAACATATTAAAAATCAACGTATTAATAAAAATACGTCACATACAAAAATCGACTTAGTAATTATATAATTACTTGTGCCAAAATATTTTACCATATATAAATTACAACTGATTGTATTTATAACAATTCATTCAATTTAATTGTTACATTAAACAATTATTTCATCCGAGTAATGATACAATTCAATTACTCAGACCGTATCTCATTTAATCACATTTCAATTTGATACGTAAATTATACTTCCAAAACCGTCCGTCAATTTTCAAGTAATTTAATTAACTCGTAACGTTATACGATTAATTAAATAATCAATTAAGAGTATTGCCCTTTAGGTATGACCTAGGGGGTCAACTGATCACCACCGTCACACGACAGTAATGTCAAACTCTAGTCAGCCAATCATTACCGATATATGTTGACGGTTGTGATAACAAAATTACTTCCCAATTGTATTCTATATAATGAGACTTAAACATGTGATCATCATGATCAACAGTCGTGATCGCATTATTGTCGGAGGACACATATTCCAACACCTTTTACTCATAGCTCAAGAACAAGGTTGGAAGGAGTCCATCCCTGTGCCCATATTTCCGTCTCATTCAAATGTAAGGAAAATTATTTTCTCTTTTACTCTTATCTTTGTTTGCATGAAACTAGATTCTTCACATCTAAATTAGTTAGTAACTTAGCTCTACATTAGAAATGTCTAATAAGAGGGTTAAAGAACCTAACATAAGAAATAATTCGATAAATCGCAACTATATTTTTCTCCAAATTAATTCGAAATTGTTAACCCATAATTTTGACATTTTGAGGGTCATGGTAATATTCCAGAATGTTCAAACTTTTAAATTTCAAATTTTTAAGATTATTGTAATGAAATTTTGAATTATTTCATAATTGTTATGATAAATGGGGTTAAATATGAGCAACAATGTATAACCAAGTTGAATTATTCTCAAATTTTTAGTGGAGACTAATGTTTGAGTCCAAAGACAGTTAGGATAATTTACTTGGCCTTAAATTTGATTTAAGTAATAATTAGTAATTTTAATAAGTTAAAAATCACGCATTTCCATAAAAACCGAGCTATATACGATATATTCTAGTAAGGCGATTTGACACATTCATTTTGCATGTTTGAATACATATATTTTGTTGCATAATTTAGGGATGTATGTCATTTAAATTTATGTAATTTTTGAATAATGTAATTTGTCTTAGTATGGCCTTAGTTTTTAATAGGTATTACCCGTAATGAAAGGGAATATCGATTTGGTTGTAATTTTAATGTGATTTCTCATCACCGTTTTGTAATTTAATAGATTGATTTTTATTACAAATGTATAATAGGAATAGCTATGTATTTTATTATTTTTTTGTAATTCCGGAGTTTCCTAAAGACGGAGCCATTCGGAAAGAAGTTCCGATCAAGATGGTGTTTTTCCTTGGGAGGCGTGTCACATGAAGTTCAAGGGACCAAAGGAGTTGGTTTCCGAATATGTAATTGATTATTATATTTTCTATTCTAGGAATGGCCATACTAGGAATTTATTTTATTTTGCATGTTTTCTTTCTTTATATGTTTGCATTCATGCCAAATCGCCATAACATCACATGCATATTTTATATCGAATCATCGACCTTGTCAATTATAATTATCGATAGATCACTAATTTAGTTCACTTAAAAGAGATACATAATAAATTGACAAGACCTTCACATTTTGAGTGGGAGTTCTGGCAAGAATGTCCTTGCAACTAAAAGGAGTAATGGTAATTTTAAAAGAAAGGCATAGAAGGGTAAGAAACCCAAAACCAATAATGGAATGGAAGTGGATAGTGGGACTACCACAAAAAAAACCAAGAAGGGTGCCCAATCCTACGATAGATGTCATTATTGTAATGTCATGGGCCATTGGAAGCGCAATTGCCCCAAGTATTTGGGAGATATCAAAGCTAGACTTGTTACTCCAGTCGGTAATATTTCTTCCGAGATTTATGTTATTAATATTAATTATACATCCACCTCAACGTGGGTATTGGATACCGGTTTTGGTTTTCACCTTTGTAGTCATTTACAGGGGTTAAGAAATGTTGAAGCACTTAGCAAGGGTGACGTGGATCTCTGATTAGGAAATGGATCTAAGGTAGCCGTCATTTCAAAGGGAACCTATGTGATTTCCTTAGCTAGTGGTTTTGAGTTGTATCTTCATAATTCTTATTATGTACCGACTTTGTCTAAGAACATTATTTCCGTTTCTATGTTAGACATGGAAGGATTTTCTTTTACCATCAAAAACAATCGTTGTATTTTTTCCAAAAATGACTTGGCCGTGGGCCAAGCCACTTCTATTAATGGAATTTATGTTCTAGGCACTTCTAACTCAACTAGTAATATCTACAACATCGAATCAAAACAACTCAAATCAAGTGATCCAAATGAATCTTACATTTGGCATTGTCGATTAGGTCATATAAACGAGAAACGCATCAAAATATTAGTATTAACTGGATTAATCAAACCATTTGATTTTGAATCATATGGAGTATGCGAATCATGTCTCCTTGGTAAAATGATTGGTCCTCCTTTTAGTGGTAAAGGGACACGAGCAAGTGAACTATTGGGACTAATAGACACCGATGTTTGTGGTCCAATGAGTATCCCTGCTAGAGGGAATTATGACTACTTCATCACTTTCACCGAAGAATTAAGTAGATATGGGTATGTCTACTTAATGAAGTACAAGAGTGAAGCTTTTGAGAAATTCAAGGAATTCCAAAATGAAGTAGAGAACCAATTGAACAAAAGGATTAAAACATTGCGATCCGATCGTAGTGGTGAATATCTAAGTAATTAATTTGATTCTCACTTGAAAGATTGTGGCATTGTATCGCAACTTACTCCACCTGGCACACCACAACTCAATGGTGTGGCCGAAAGGAGGAATCGAACCTTACTAGATATGGTTCGATCCATGATGAGTCAAACGGATTTACCAAATTCATTTTGGGGACTTGCAATCCAAACGGCTATTCGATCATTAAACCAAAGCCCAACTAAAGCCGCCGAAAAGACTCCATATGAGATATGGAAGGGAAAGGTTCCTAATTTGTCATACTTAAGAATTTGGGGTTGCGAAGCTTATGCCAAGAACAAATCTGTCGATAAGCTAGCACCAAAGTCTGACAAATGTATCTTTGTAGGTTGTCCGAAGCAATCTCGTGGATATTACTTCTACAACCATCATGAGAACAAAGTGTTTGTGGCTTGTGTGGCTGTCTTCCTAGAATTGTATTTCATTTCTATGAGACATAGTGGGAGAAAATTTGAACTTGACAAAGTTCAAGAACCACAACTGGAGAAGAGATGCAAGAAGACGTTCCTTCGTCATCCAATTCAGTTATTGTTCCTTCCGAACCGAGGAGGTCAGGTAGAGTCAGTCGCCAACCTGATAGATACGGTATTGTCGAAATGGGTGGTGATTATGACGTGTTACTTTTATAAAGTGACGAACCTATAACCTACAAAGCGGCCCTTTCTAGTCCCAACTCAAAGCTATGGCTAGAAGCCATACAATCCGAAATAAACTCTATTGATGGAGCGATGTCGTCGGGTCACATCCAATCAAACACATTTATAATACTCAACAAACAACTAGTTAGCGGTAAGTCGAGGTCGATCCATGGGACGGTGTGCTTTGGGTTCTAAGTCTATCTATCTCAATTTATGCTAGTGTCACAATTGATGGGGTTTGTAGTTGTGTTCTAGACTAATGCAAGCAATAAAGTAAAACAAGCAATAAAAGGAAAGATGTAAACAAATGATTAAAAGTGCTAGGATGTGATGGGGTCATAGGGGATTCATGGGAATTGATCATACAAACATGTTCTCAAATTATAAGCAAGCAATTATTGTTGTGATGGATTGAGTTGGGTTATCTTACAATCTTAGGAAAGTTTGGGTCCCGGAGCCGAATCGATTAGATTGTACAACACCTACAAGTCGACTTAATCTTCCCTACTCAACAACATGCATGGTCTAATGAGACTCGAGTTGGTTTATGTCTTACAAGTCTCATTGAAAAGATAGGTGATGGGTAAAAAATGCAAGGATTCATAGGCTCACATTTCATCAAACATAACATGTGCATGAGTTGAGATCAAAACAAGCAAGCAAATAAACCATGAAAGCATATTAATTTAAGCATGAATCATTCCCCATGTTGGTTTCCCCTAATTACCCATTAATCCTAGCTAAGTAACTACTCACTCATGATCAAGTTTAACATGTTAATAAGGTTGTCAATCATACTAACAAAGCCAAACATGATGAACAAGTAAGAAAGATTAACAATAATTAAAACAAGGATTAAGAGAATTATACCTATGGAGATTCCAAAATAATAATGCAAAGAATAATAGAAGAACTTGATGATTGATGGAAGGTTGTCAATCTCCCAATAAACCCAATAATCTTCTAATTACCCAATAATAAACTTGAATTACTCAATAATAAACTTGAACAATGATTAAAGGAAAGATTAATGTGTAATTTGTGGAAAGATTAAAGAGTAATCTATTCTAATCTACTCCTAATCTAATCTAAAGAAGGATTGAATTAACCTAATGAAAAACTTGATTCTTTGATTATTACAAATGGGGTATTTATAGTGGAAATTAGGTGGATGCATTAGGGTTAACTAAGGGCTAAACTAGTAATTACACTTTTGGGATTTGAGCAGGGAGACTCCGGTATTTTTCGAAGGAAGGGCGTCTTTCTTTTAGGCTTGAAGAAGACGAAAATGCACTGGGCTGGAATCCGGGCGGATTAAGGCGAATCCGGGCGGATTCTGAAAATGCAATCCGGGCGGATTTGGGAGAAGACGGGCGGATTCGGGAGATGCAATCCGGGCGGATTTGGGAGAAGACGCTCGGATTGTGGTTCACGTAGCAAGGGAAAGTTTCCTGTCCAAGAATACGCCCGTCCCGAGCAAAATATGGGTGTCCTGGGCTTCAACCCGAGCGGGTTGAATTTGACCCGAGCGGGTTGAGCTGTATCTTGAGCTCAGATTGTAAAACGGACGTTATTTTCTCATCCGGACTCCTATTGGAGTGATTCAAAAGTCTGGATCACTTGATTTTTCGATGCCGTTCCATCTAGCATACTTTCAGAGCCAAAGAAGTAACCCTTGGATCGGTTTTCGAGCGATTTCTTCTTGTAATGCCTTCCCTCTCGTCATTCTTACTTTTAACCCTTTGATCCTTCTATATACACTTTATTCCTACGTCTTTGGTCATCATTCTTGCCTCCTCTTCATACTATTCCATCTAATATCATCAATAAGCTTCCAAATATGCACGAAAGACGGGAATTTCCGCCTCATTTATCTCCTTTTCTACAAAACATATGAAATGCGAAAGAAAAGCAAATAGGAAGGTTTTGACGGATAAAATGGCCATAGAATGTTATAATAGTATGCAAAATAGGCTTAATTAGGGGACTAAATGTGCGCAAATAATGATCACATCAAATATCCCCAAACCGAACCTTTACTCGTCCCGAGTAAAGAGGTGACAAAAACTAGACCTTTATTTAAACTAACCTACTAATATACCGATATGAGACAATTAGCGGGTCTCACTCCGCCCCTTCAACTCACAACAAGACAACCATGAGGTAGGATGCCTTCTTGCAAGGCAAGGTGGGTCTTGCCAAAATGGCGACACATCCAATCATTAAGCACACAAAATCAAGTAATGGATGCATCTACAAAAGAATAGCCACTTTCCTCATCTAAGTGGCGGAAATTATCTACAAGGGAAGCAATTCAAGGGTACACACTCCTTCATAGATGCAATTTCTTCAAACTACTAAGCCTAGAAGGATACCAACAAATCACCTCCAAGTTGTGTCAAGCTAGGGTACCTTTGTCCTCAATCGTTAAATGCTTTCGTCAAGAATAGACTCCCTATGGCGTTAGAAACACTGGAGGATCGCGGAATTCCCCCTCTTGCCTAGACAAGAAGAAGGGTCATCCCCTCTCTACCATGCACAAAAATTGATACGATGGATAAAGGGATCAATAGATATTTGAGTTTCATTTTGGGAGTTTGCTTTCATTGTTGTTTTTCCCCCCAATTTCTTGTGGCATATAACATTTGAGAACACTTTCTTTTTGCCATTTCTTTTTGATTTTTGGCATTTCAACACTTGACAACTTTCAACTTTTCTTTGCATTTCTTTTTGAACATTTTCAAAGTCACCCCATATGTAGGGAGGGTGCCTTATTTTTGAAGCTTTAGGAGTCTATTTTTGCTCCTCTTTTCTTTTGATGCATTTTGCAAACTTTCTTTCACTTTTCATTTCATTGAACTCAAATTGATTTCTTTTTGTGCCCATTCCCTTTGATGACAAAATGTGTGGTAGAACATGGATGAATGATGGATGGATTCATAGTTTCAAGGGTCACCTTGGAATAAACGGTAGCCAAGGAGTTATCACACCACAAGGTACTCTTGAGTAGGCCTTAATCCATGGGTCAAGGGATACTAGCATGACACATCCTAGGGTGTTTTACAAGTATTCTAACAAGCAAAGTCTTAAGAAGAAAAAGCATCTACTAGGGCCTATATACACTAGTCAAGCTTCCCAAGTGGACGGTTTCGCAAAATTTTTTCTAACATGCAAACTACATGCCATGATGCAACTAACATATATACATCCTAATGCAAATGATTCTACCAACTAATATGCCATATAAACTAAATGCAAGTCCTAAATTCACATTGTTATACCGCATCAATCAAAATAAAGCCACATAGTCATTAACATAAAGAGGAAAAAAGGAGATTGGAAAGATCATACCATGCGGTCTTCAATATCCTCATGTCTCGGATGTGGTGTAGTCAATCAATGTGAAAAGGGTGAACAAACACAATATATACAAAACAATATATACAAGACTACACTAAAAAGGAAATGAACATGTTTTTGGATTTTTAAATTTTTCAAATTTTTATGGTTTTGTTTTTATGAAATTAAAAGAACATATTTTTGGGATTTTTCGAAATTTTTCAATTTTTATGCATTTTTGGAATATAAATTCCCATCCCCCACTTTATTTTGGACATTGTCCTCAATGTACATGTAGGAGTAGGAATGAAACGGAAATACATGTTTTTGGAATTTTAATTTTATGGAAATTGAAGTACAAATGCAATGATATGGTATGAATGAATGCATGCTCTAACTAAATGCAATTCTATATGACATATATAATAAATGAATGCAATCTAAACTATATTATATGATGCATGTTTTCTAGTAAACTATGGTCACCTATGATCAAACCTCCCCAAACCGATTTAAACACTATTTCTAGTGTAGAAAAGGAATAGGTTTGGTCATTAGTGCCTATGCATGAATTCTAGTCTATATGCAACTATCTATATGAGTCATGTGGGATAAATACAATGCAAGCTAATCTATATGAACTAACTAATGTAAATGCAATATGAAATATAATACAAATGCAAGCTTAATGTATATGTAAATAACTAAATGCAAGTGGAAATGTAATGCAAAGTGAAAGGAAAGGATATCTTACAAATGGTGGTTTGAGGGAGGACTCCACCAAACTCATTCCTTGTTGCCATGATTATTGATGTTGTCCATGTTGCTTAATGCTCTCAAAAACCGGTCAAAGGCTTTTGAATGGGCTTTATGTAAGCATAAATAGGAGATTGGCGATGCCAAAATGTAGTTTACCCATCTTGGCTTGGAATAGAACTTGCCAAACACTCTCCCATTTGTTTTGCCCTTGGCACTTGGCTTCATACAATGCTTCAAACTAACAAGCACATGATTCTTGTCAATACAATGTATGAAGTATTTCCCATATTCATCCGGAGGCTTCCACTCTTTACCATCTCTTTCAAATTCTATGATGATAGAGCATTGATTCATCAATCCTTCAATAGTAGAAGGAGAGTTCTCATTTCTTTGATGAGGGGATAGTTGATGGATAAGATGTGGAGGAGTCAACTTCTCACTATTGAGGTCATTCATGCTTTCATTTTCTTCACTTTCTTCTTGACCCTCCTTAGAACTTGAACCATTTCCAAAGAAAAGAGCTTCAATTTCTTCCAAACTATGATCAAAGATGCCAACTTCATAGTTTTCCTCTTGGCCTATCAATTCTCCAAAGATAGCAAGTTCAAATTCATCAACCTCTTCTTTCCAAGTTTTACCTTCTCTCCCATAAGTGCCAAGGGAGCACACTTCCTCTACATGGGTCATAGAGGGAAATTGTGGTGGGAGGTCTTCCTCATCATCATCATCATAGGTATCCCAAATTGGAGAAGCAAGGCTAGTGTGTGAGCTAGATTCATTAGACAATTTAGACAAAGTGCTTGTCTCATAATTGGCCTTCAACTCACATTCATCATTGCTCTCCACCCCAACATCATCATGCTTGACTTCATCATCCACTCTTGGTCCATAATCAATAAAGCACTCCCCTTCCTCAAAAGTAACATCTTCATATTCACATCTATCATGAATGTTTGTAAAGTTGGGTACAAGTTGGAATATGGGGTGTTCAATACTTATGAATTTAGGAGGTGGTGGGAGATTCACAAGAGTAGCTTCATAATGCCATCCAAATTCTTCTTCACCCTCATTATTTTCCCCTTCTTCTTCATTTAGCATTTGGGTGGCTTCCATTTGGGCAATTTGATTTGCCAACTTCTCACCATTAGTAACAATGTTTTTGAGAACATTGTCCATAGCTTGGCTCTCTTCTAGCATTTTCATGAAGAGATTTTGTTGGCACCTTAACATTTGGAGAACCACACTTTGCATGTCAAGATTATGCTCATTCTCTTGTTGTGGGTACATGGGAATTTTGTGGTATGGGTGTTCATTGTAGGATGACATTTGGCATTGATTGTAAAGTGGGTTTTGGGAGGGTGGTTGTTGTGTTTGTAGGATGTGGGGGCTTTGGTAAGAAAAGTTGGGGTAGTGGTTAGGACTTTCATTGTATGAGTTGTAAGGTAGGTTTGTTTCAACTTGCTCCAAAAACTCCCCATACCCATGGTAGTCATACTCAAAAGATTCACCACATACTCCACGTGCCAAGCCTTCGGTCATCATCATAACAAGGACAAAGATATAACTACAAACAAGGAAACTACAAGAAAACGGTAAAAACAATCCTTGAGGAACAAGTTCCTCAAGGTTAAAGCAAAATCAAAATAGACAAACAAGTAAGAACTTAATCACATAGCACCATCCCCGGCAACGGCGCCATTTTGATGGAGCGATGTCGTCGGGTCACATCCAATCAAACACATTTATAATACTCAACAAACAACTAGTTAGCGGTAAGTCGAGGTCGATCCATGGGACGGTGTGCTTTGGGTTCTAAGTCTATCTATCTCAATTTATGCTAGTGTCACAATTGATGGGTTTTGTAGTTGTGTTCTAGACTAATGCAAGCAATAAAGTAAAACAAGCAATAAAAGGAAAGATGTAAACAAATGATTAAAAGTGCTAGGATGTCATGGGGTCATAGGGGATTCATGGGAATTGATCATACAAACATGTTCTCAAATTATAAGCAAGCAATTATTGTTGTGATGGATTGAGTTGGGTTATATCTTACAATCTTAGGAAAGTTTGGGTCCCGGAGCCGAATCGATTAGATTGTACAACACCTACAAGTCGACTTAATCTTCCCTACTCAACAACATGCATGGTCTAATGAGACTCGAGTTGGTTTATGTCTTACAAGTCTCATTGAAAAGATAGGTGATGGGTAAAAAATGCAAGGATTCATAGGCTCACATTTGATCAAACATAACATGTGCATGAGTTGAGATCAAAATAAGCAAGCAAATAAACCATGAAAGCATATTAATTTAAGCATGAATCATTCCCCATGTTGGTTTCCTCTAATTACCCATTAATCCTAGCTAAGTAACTACTCACTCATGATCAAGTTTAACATGTTAATAAGGTTGTCAATCATACTAACAAAGCCAAACATGATGAACAAGTAAGAAAGATTAACAATAATTAAAACAAGGATTAAGAGAATTATACCTATGGAGATTCCAAAATAATAATGCAAAGAATAATAGAAGAACTTGATGATTGATGGAAGGTTGTCAATCTCCCAATAAACCCAATAATCTTCTAATTACCCAATAATAAACTTGAATTACTCAATAATAAACTTGAACAATGATTAAAGGAAAGATTAATGTGTAATTTGTGGAAAGATTAAAGAGTAATCTATTCTAATCTACTCCTAATCTAATCTAAAGAAGGATTGAATTAACCTAATGAAAAACTTGATTCTTTGATTATTACAAATGGGGTATTTATAGTGGAAATTAGGTGGATGCATTAGGGTTAACTAAGGGCTAAACTAGTAATTACACTTTTGGGATTTGAGCAGGGAGACTCCGGTATTTTTCGAAGGAAGGGTGTCTTTCTTTTAGGCTTGAAGAAGACGAAAATGCGCTGGGCTGGAATCCGGGCGGATTAAGGCGAATCCGGGCGGATTCTGAAAATGCAATTTGGGCGGATTTGGGAGAAGACGGGCGGATTCGGGAGATGCAATCCGGGCGGATTTGGGAGAAGACGCTCGGATTGTGGTTCACGTAGCAAGGGAAAGTTTCCTGTCCAAGAATACGCCCGTCCCGAGCGAAATATGGGCGTCCTGGGCTTCAACCCGAGCGGGTTGAATTTGACCCGAGCGGGTTGAGCTGTATCTTGAGCTCGGATTGTAAAACGGACGTTATTTTCTCATCCGGACTCTTATTGGAGTGATTCAAAAGCCTAGATCACTTGATTTTTCGATGCCGTTCCATCAAGCATACTTTCAGAGCCAAAGGAGCAACCCTTGGATCGGTTTTCGAGCGATTTCTTCTTGTAATGCCTTCCCTCTCGTCATTCTTACTTTTAACCCTTTGATCCTTCTATATACACTTTATTCCTACGTCTTTGGTCATCATTCTTGCCTCCTCTTCATACTAGTCCATCTAATATCATCTATAAGCTTCCAAATATGCACGAAAGACGGGAATTTCCGCCTCATTTATCTCCTTTTCTACAAAATATATGAAATGCGATAGAAAAGCAAATAGGAAGGTTTTGACGGACAAAATGGCCATAGAATGTTATAATAGTATGCAAAATAGGCTCAATTAGGGGACTAAATGTGCGCAAATAATGATCACATCAGTATGACAATAAAGTGTGGGACTTGGTTAATTTACCTAAAGATGTTATACCTCTTTAGTGTAAATGGATCTTTAAGGTAAAGAATGTCATAGACGGACATGATGATGTCTACAAAGCAAGGTTAGTTGCAGAAGGTTTCACTCAAGTTCATGGTTTACACTATGATGAAACTTTTACCCCCGTGGCCATGCTTAGATCAATTCGGATCATGTTAGCGATTGCCACATTTTATGATTATGAAATATGGTAAATGGATGTGAAAACCGCCTTCCTAAATGGGTATTTAGAGGAGGATGTGTACATGACACAACCCGAGGGTTTTGTAGATCCTAAGAATCCTAACATGGTATGCAAACTTAAGAGATCTATCTATGGTCTTAAGCAAGCATCAAGAAGTTGGAATCATCGTTTTAATCATGTGATAAAAGAAAATGGATTCACTCGATGTGTTGAGGAACCGTGTTTATACATGAAGTTTAGTGGGAGCAAAGTTGTCTTCCTTATCCTGTATGTGGATGACATACTACTCATTGGGAATGATGTACCAATGCTCACCTCCGCAATGGGGTGGTTGGGAAATCATTTCCAGATGAAAGATTTAGGAGAGGCACAACACATATGTGACACCCTTATATATAGCGTTAATTAAACACGTAAATTCTACAGAAAAACTGACAGGATATGTTTGTAATTGGTTCAACTAGATAAAACCTGTAATTTTTAAAACTTTTCTAAACCATTCACAAACATTCCCAAATGAAGAGTGCCAACACCTGCAAATACTAACAAACTATTTACATAACATAGCTAAAGACACGAGAATAAAGTGATACAAACCAAAGAAAAAGAGGGAGACATATGTCCCTTCAAAATATAAACATAACCAAAAGTCTAAAGGTTTACTACAAAATATAGCCAAACTAAGTCCAAGGTTCTTTTGCTCACTAGCTCGTCCGTGTACCCCATCTAAGCATCATCAACCTGTCAATCGCATTTTATACAAACACGAAAGCCACAATTCAGTGGGGAGTAACTTCGAGTCCTCCTCGACCACGAAATGTCATATTTAATGTAACATGTAGTGTAACATGTAAACAATATGATAAACAATTTAATTATCAAGTATTCCAACGTATGAACACTAAACTGACCAAATTAAACTATCATGTGAAACATATAACAAGCAGTAATCCAAACTTTATCAATTGTAACCGGCTTACATCTCACCTATTACAATTCATAAAATCACCATACAAGAAAGGGCAATATATCAAAGACAGGCATAAGTTCTTAGTACGGTCAATAGTCACTCAGAACTCGAGTCTATACCACGAGGTAGGGAAGGTAATCGAACCGGTATCTTGGCTCGGAGGTTCTATCAAAACATGGCCAAGACACAACACAACCCTAGCCTAAAATCAAGAGACCTAGACATGCGGATACACACCACCGCACCCAAGACCCACAATTTTTCTAAAACAAAGTGAGTACCCTAAGGAGTCCACCAAAGGGTTGGCTAGTACTTAAGCTGACCACTTACTCTCAAAATAAGTAACGAGGTCATGCCCCAACTTGGATATAAACCCACCAAGTCAGGAACACAAAGGCTATTAAGCAGTGAACATATACTCGTCGGAGACTATAAAGACCTATCTATGACAAACACAACAACCTGCAAGAAGTATTCAATACCAATTTCATTTCTAGCAATATTAACAATATTAAAGGTTTCAGGGAATCTAGGGCCGTTTCTACAATATAAGAAACTATTAAATTCAACCAACAACACATGTGAACTAAAAACTTAATAAATGGCCTAAAACAAGAATAAGGCCAATTATTCAATTCATACAAAATTTCATCCAACCGAATTTTTACCCGCAACCCCAGCCCTGCGATAGGTACGGGTTAAATTGCGGCTGACCAATCACACAATTGACTGACATCGATTCAGTCAAAGGGACCAAGGCTCAGTTTTCGGCTTAATAATCAAAACATTGCAATTATCGCTATAAAATTCATTTTAAGCCTATTCATTACAATTTCATATTATAATCTATCCTAACATGTGCAACTACCAATATAAACATAATTTTTACCATCAACATAATTTTTACTACTAATATGATTCATTTCAAAAGATTACCCATTTGTTACTTATACTAATTATAACATTAATAAACCCGAAATGACAAATAATGCATGAAAAACCGCGAAACAGTAACGGGTGACCCAGGCCAACCGGGGGCTGCCGTGGGCTACTGGCCTGCTGGCCGCCACCCCCAACCCTCCATTTCTCCATTTTTGTTCAGTTTAACATCGTCTGAAGCATCAATTAATCATTCCCAATTCATTTCCATACTAATATGAGAACTTAAACTAACAAAAGGCATGAATTAGACATGAATTTAACCCATATAATCATGTGAAATAAACTACTCAATTAAAAATCACAAAATCATACAAGAAAACAAGATTGTGACATTAATTCGTCGAGTAACTCGAAATATGTTACCTTTAGCAACAAAATGAGCAATTAGCACCTTGAACACCAAACCCTAATCTGCCTACTAACCACTATCTTCAACTATATACGAGTCTCCAAACTCGTCTTCTAAATCTTCACTAGGATGTAGATCTTGAAGAGAGGATTCCGAAAATATAAATTTTGCGAAAATCGGACTAGAAATGAGGAAGTTATGATGAAATTAGCTTGGATTTTTGTATAAAGATGGTGTTTTTATCTTTGGAAAATGTTAGAATGAAGAAGGAGATGTAGTTGGAAAGAAAAATCAGAAAGAAAGGAGGAAGGGAGGTGTGCCGCGGAAAAGGAGAAAGGAGACGGGATGTGACGGAATTTCATGAGTCGGTTTTGGTTCGTTTCGACAATAATTAGAACCGTTTGTCAATTGCAAATTCCGACAAGACCAAAGTTCTTAAACACGAGATTACAAGAAAATTGAGTACTCATATGACCCATTTCCAAAATTATTTGCCCAATTTTCAAAAGAATTGTCATTTTTTTCCCGATATGCCCTTATTTCGAAATAAAACGTTTTTACACGGTTTAAACTATTTTTAAACATTTCGAAACTATCAAAATAAATACTTTACTTCAAAATATAATAAAATTATATTTCTTTGAATTATTATTACTTCAAATACATTAATATCAAATTTTACTTGATTAATAAATTACTTCCGCAATATATTAACGGTCCGAAATTACGGGGTGTTACAACATATTAGGTATCCGGATCTATAGAGATAGACCTAAAAGGATATTGGCATTAAGTCAAGAGTCTTATATTGATAAGATTCTTCATCGTTTCAACATGGATAAATCCAAAAGTGGTTTTATTCCAATGGGTAGTGGGATTACATTGAGCAAGTCACAGTTACCCACTAGACCTGAACATGAACGCATGAAATCGATTCCTTATGCTTCCGTTGTTGGATCATTATTTAGAATTTATTAATTAATATTTAATTAATTAATTTTATACGAGATGTGTATAAGGTTTGAGACGTAGGTAATAAGCTAATTGAATTTACAAGAGGTTGTAAAATTAGCTAATATGGGTTCATAAGACACATTTTATGTTAATAAAATTGTCTTATAAATACTTAATAGTTAAGTAGTAATAAGTTGTTAATTTGTATTATTTATTTGTTGAATAATCAAATTAATATTTAATTATATAAGATAATTAAATATAAGACTTATAAGCATTTGTGGGACAAATGTCGAAAAACAAAATGGACCGATTTTATACACATAAAACCGGTTTTAAGGATGGACACATTACAAGTGTCCAACAAGTTTGACACTTGTAATTGTTGTTCCCTCAAACTTTGCCTATAAATACCCCTCTTATATACATATCAATGGTTGGAAAATTTTAAGTCCAAAAACGTTCCTAAAAGAGCTTCTTGGCCGGCTATTATAGAAGAAAAAAATTGTCCATTTTTCTTTATCTTTTTCTCTATAATTACTTGATGAATTAGTTGATCACATCATTAAATCAAACAAAATAATAATACATCAACTAATATTATTAGAGTAATAATAATCACATAATACAAGATTATTACTAATATTTACTAGTCACAAATTCTAGTAGTAATTTGGGTTTACATCTTGGGTGCTTCTTGAAGGAGATCACCTAATTGGTGATTTAGGTATTAAGGAGGATCATACACATCTACATAGCTCAAGAACTACAAAGATATGCGATCTTTGTGGTGCCCAAAGTTGCCTAACAACCAATGTAAGGAAATTCCGTCTTAAATTCTTTGCATACATGTAGATTTTAGACCGTCTTATAAAATTAGCTAGGAATTTTATTGAAATAAGATGAGTCCAATATGGTCTAAAATACTAAAACTAGGAACCCAATGAGCTCTCCTCTTGGTAGTGACCCTCCTCCCGGAAGTACCATCAGTAGACTCCGCCCGAGCCCCTTCAGCACCAACAACCACGCCAGGCTCCTCCCGAGCCTCTGCAACCCTCTCAGCTCTAGCAGCCCCAACAACGGGCTCCTCCTCGACAGCATCCTCCACCACTACCTCCAACACACTCCCCGAGGTTCCGACTAGCCCGGACCCATCTAAAGACTCCAAGGTCCTCAAGACCTCCTCCTCCTCCAAGGCCTCAGCCTCGGACCCAGAGGGCTAAGCAGCCCCCAACACTCACCTGAAACTAAAACAAAACATCGGTCGAAATTTCGGCATTACGACATCACAAAACAGACAAAATCCCAAAAACAAAAATCACCTGCAAAAAAAAAAGCAAACAACAACAAGGGCAAGCCCGCCCAATCCCATCCAGCACAAAAACTTGTAAAAGGGACGACTCACCCTTCTTTTCAAGCAAAAGACGAGTCAAAACAGCGAAAAAAGAAAGAGCACACAAAAACAACCAAACACCCTCGGGCTAACACAAGGCCAGCAAAAAAACAATAAACAAAAAATATCCGCCTCTCCCGAATGGACATTTTTTACATAGCTCAAAAGGCAATTTTACGCCAAATTGAGTGCAAACAGGTCAAAAATTTAAATTACGGTCACAACAATACAATGTGACTCGATCACACCCCAAGACGACCTAAACTACCGTTAAGGTTTGTTCTAAGCAATATGGCTCTGTTCAGGCCCAAACAGACGCTTATTTCGTCAACATAAGACCGACTGATAAGGGCAAAATGCAAATTTCACCCCAAGCCCACAACGAAGGTTTAACATAGCAAAGACGGCTTTCCCCGACAACAATGCAACCTAGTGGGGCACACGACTGAAGCAAACAAGCACAACATTGCGAAATAGGACGGTTTTCACCACTCATTCGCGTTTTTCGCACCTAGGGAGCGGGAACGGGGACCAAAATGCTAACTAAAAGCACCCATATACTCCGAAACAGGTTTCTAACCTAATGCAAGCATCAATTCCACTCGAAAATGGGCAAATCATAAACGCCCAAATCGATTTCAAACGAATTAGGGTTTCGTCCCAATTCAGTCAAAAAAGAGGCAAACAAATTCAAGTGGAATCAAGAGGATTTGCATACCTAGAGATGACATGATGGCAATAGCACGAATCCAAGCAAGAAAGTAAGATCAACAATGGCGATTTTTAAGAACTTTTTGTTTGATTTTGTCAAAAAAATGGCGAATGAGGAGCAACTGACTATCGCGTCTATTTTGAAGAAAATAGGGGCAGCCCCTTGTATTGCCAAAGGGCTCGCACCTCTTTGGTGTGCTCCTGTCTTTTCTGGCAAGTTTTGGGCTTTGGCCCAAAACGCACGCCCAAATACCAACACAAATACCAAATAGTGAAATAAAAACTCGCTATTCTCAGCGCAAATGCAATGACGGGATTAAAAACCGTTATTTTCACAAATATTATATGGCGAAATTCAAATTTCGCTGTTTTCACAAAATTTCAAATGACGGAATAAAAAACCGTTATTTTCAAACACGAATACCAAATAGCAAAATTCAAACCCGTTATTATCACAAATTTTCCAAGTTGCAAATGGCGAAAATTCAAATTCGCTGTCATCACAAATTTCAAACGACGACAATAAAAATCCTTACTACTCTTCAAAATTAAAAATTGCAAATTAAATGGTGGTAATAGAGGCCGCCATCCGCAAGAGCCAGGCCCAAGTTATAAAAGGCCTATCTCTTCCCAGCGCCGCAAACATCCCTTATAAACACCAAAAATTCCCCCAGCGGAACCCCAGAAAACCTCCGCACGAAGTCATCCTTTAGCAAACTGGCAAAACTACCTACATAAGCAGCAACGACCAGGCGTCAAACCAAGCGAAGTGTAGCACCTCCCACCCCCAACGACATCGATATGGCTCCCCATTTGGTCGGTTGGACAAATAACCTCTTGAAGTAGGTTCGATGATTTAGGCTACTTCCCGCAGTCGATCATTCAACCATTGATGGCTGGCGAGTCTCTACGCACCTTTGATGGCCGGTGAGCCTCTACGCGCGAACAAGAAACAATTCAAGGACATATCCCGAAGATGCCTCAGGTATAACTCTTTCCTATGGCTGGCGAGCCTTTATACGTAGTCTAACAGACTTTAAACCACCCGTACTGGCAGTCAACAGATTCTAAATTATTCCCGACAGCAGGTCCTTGACTCGAATCCCCGATTCGCCTCGATGTTGCCCTTCCCAACGGCAGGTGGAGCATATATTTAGCTTATAAACTAGATTAACCACAAGGGGTGAGAAATTAATGACTGAGAGCAGTGTCAGTCTAAAGCTGGGGTCTTTTTAAACTAAAGAATGCAGGTTTTCAAGGTAAATTCTGTGACACCCCCATACTCCAAGTGCCTTACCAGGACCACTCAGGTATAAAGATGTCACCATCTCGGTTTCCCGAGGTAATGATAATCAAAAGACAATACAGAAACAACATTTAAATAGTATAAAGTTTAGTGAATACAATCCAAAACCAACTGATAAAAGTACGGTTACATGTTCTTACACCAACTGTCTAAACAACTAAATAAAATGTCTGACAAACTATCAAGCTACAGCGGAAGACTCTATCATCTCGTGGTGACTCATCCCAGCTAGCCCATATGTCTCGAGTCATACCTGCTCAACAACTGCTCACCATCCCCGCATGGATCACCACAGTTTTTCAAAACAAAGACGGGGCCAGTACTAATCACACAATCATATATATAATCACTATAAGACAGAAACCAACACATCTCAACCGTCACATAACTCAAACTCCATAATTACTCCTCATCACTGACTACACACTACAGTGTGTAGTCCTGCCAGAGTACCCATCGCAACAAGTTACTCCACTCCGTCAGTGGGGGACCGCAGCCGTTCCCACCTAAGCCCCGCTCATACCATAGAGCGAAAAACCCAAATCCATTAATGTGCACATCCCTTCTGTGGCGGGTTCCACAGAAGGCGAATAATGGGCGTGAAGCCACTCCTGCAAGTGACCCCACTCAGCCAGGGACGCACCCCGAATACCACAGACAGATACAAACAATTATAACTATCAACAGTAACCAATTTCAACAACCGTCACAATACGAATACGATATTATACAACAATCACAACCAACAACCAACACATTATGTGACTAATACTGAGTAGGGAAACCCTACCTGGAATGTAACACACGCAGACGATCTCAATAGCTGTATCAAAAAGCCTCCTCTACGAATCCTCCTCCTAACATATCATCACATAATCATTAACCATACAAAAACTAACACAAATCCCCAATCCCCCAAATTAGGGTTTAAACAAACTTGATTAAATAACATAAAATCGGTACGTAGATCTTAGCCTCGACGCAAGGATCACAAAGATGTAAAGAATGATGAAATCCAACCTTTCAAGCTCCGGGATTTGTCAATAACACGGATGAATGCGAAGAACGTAACTTAAATCTCTTTCAATGTAGTTAGGTTTGTAAAAGTGTATTATGAAGATGACGGAATGATTTAAATATTAATCCGTGTTATTAACAAAACCCGACAAAACATCACTCGTAAACCGAGCTACTCGATCGAGTAGCTGACGTACTCGATCGAGTGCCACTTACTCGATCGAGTACCCAGGATGCTCGATCGAGTACCCTACAGGCAGAATACTTTTCTAAAAACCAAAACACCCTTACTCGACAGAGTAAGGCCCACTCGATAGAGTACCCAGAGGCTTATAAAACCGTAGTATTACAGTCTTCCCTCCTTAAAAAGAACTTCGTCTCCGAAGTTCAAACCACAACAAAACAAAACATACCACCACACTCTCGACACAACAACCAAAACAAAACTCATATAAAAACATGCTACCAACCAAACTCAACCCGACTCAAACCAAACTCAACCCGACTCAAACCACTACAAAACATACCGACACAACAAAAAAGGGTGTGAAAACTCTTTGCGATCATCTCCTACCCCCTAAAAGAAACAAGGTTACGTCCCCGTAACCATACATACCTGATCAAAAAGTAAAGGTTAACGCTCTCTCATGGCCTCCTCTGCCTCCCATGTAGCTTCCTTTACCTCATGATTAGACCAAAGGATCTTAAGCAAAACTGTCTCACCACTCCTAGTCTTCCTAACCTTCCGGTCAAGAATCTGCTTAGGCACCTCAAGATAAGACAAGGACTCATCTGGCTCTATGCTCTCTGCCTCTAACACATGTGACAGATCACTCATATACTTGCGCAGCTGGGATACATGAAACACGTTATGTACCCTATCCAAAGAAGACGATAAAGCCAAACGATAAGCAACCTCTCCAACCCGGTCTAGGATCTCATATGGCCCTATGACCTTCTGACTCAGCTTGCCTCTCTTCCCAAATCTCATAACCCCACGCATAGGAGACACCTTCAGAAGAACCTTGTCCCCAACCTGAAACTCGATATCCCGGCGATGTAGATCTGCATAACTCTTTTGCCTATCCTGAGCTGCTCTCATCCTTTCCTTGATCGTCTTTATCTTCTCAACCATCTCATGTACCATCTCTGGTCCTAAAACCACTGCCTCTGCACTGTCGTCTCAACAAATCGGACTCCCATATCTCCTCCCATATAAGGCCTCAAATGGCGCCATGCCAATACTAGTGTGATAGCTGTTGTTTTAAGAAAACTCAATCAAATCCAACCTCTGTTCCCAGCTGCCACCAAAATCCATCACACAAGCTCGTAACATATCCTCAAGAGTCTTGATTGTTCTCTCGGTCCGTCCGTCTGTTGCAGGATGAAATGCTGTACTCATCTTCAATGTCGTTCCGAAAGATTCCTGCAACTCTTTCCAAACCCTTGAGATAAACCTCGCATCTCTGTCAGATACTATATCTTTAGGCACCCCATGTAACCTTAACACATGCTTCCGATAAGCCATAGCTAATTGTGCCTTAGTCCATGTATCTTTCATTGGCAAAAAATGAGCTGACTTAGTCAGTCGATCCACTATAACCCATATCATGTTGTTACCCTACTGACTCTTTGGCAAACCCACGATAAAATCCATAGAGATGGATTCCCACTTCCACTCAGGTACCTCAAGAGACTGAATCTTACCTTGTGGTCGTCGTTGTTCCCCTTTAACTCTCTGACAAGTCAAACAACGGGCCACAAACTCAGCTGTTTCTTTCTTCATCCCAGGCCACCAGAACGTCTTCTTTAAGTCCTTGTACAGCTTGTCACCACCTGGATGTACTGAATATGGTGTACAATGTGCCTCTGTTATGATTGTCTTTTTCAGCTCCTCATCATTAGGGACACACCACCTCCCATCAAACCTCAAACTACCGTCTGTATGAATAGAGAATCTAGACACTGTCCCTTTGTCTACTCCAGCTCTCCACTATACCATCTTAGGATCCAACACCTGTTTACCTCGAATATTATCATATAGATCAGGCTGCACTGTCAAATCTCCCAAGGCATCCCCTCTCTGCATCATATGTATCCCAAACCTCCCAACCTCATCTCTCAACCTCATCAAAGATATAGCTGTGCACAAGGAATGTACACTCTTCCTGCTCAAAGCATCTGCAACTACATTGGCTTTCCCTTCATGGTAGATAATATCCATGTCATAATCGCCAATCAACTCCATCCACCTCCTCTGTCTCATGTTCAACTCCTTTTGAGTGAAGATGTACTTGAGACTCTTGTGATCTGAGAATACCTTTAAGGTCGCCCCATAAAGGTAATGTCTCCAAATCTTGAGAGCAAACACCACTGCACCCAACTCTCGATCGTGTGTAGGATAATTCTCCTCATAAGGCTTCAATTGCCTAGAAGCATAGGCAATGACTTTACCATTCTGCATCAACACACACCCCAACCCATTCTTCAAGGCATCTGTATAAACCTCAAAGTTCTCACTCCCTTCAGGCAATGCTAAGATAGGAGCAGTGGTCAAACGATCCTTTAATGTTTGGAACGCCGTCTCACCACTCTCATCCCAACGAAACCTGTTTTCTTTCCTCATCAAAGCCGTCATAGGTCTAGCAATCTTGGAGAAATCCTTCACGAACCGTCTGCAGTATCCAGCTAAACCCAAGAAACTCCGGATCTCAACTACATTCTTCGGTGCTTCCCACTTGGTAACTGCCTCAATCTTTGCCGGATTCACAAATACCCCATCCTTAGAGATCGCATGCCCCAGAAAAGCAACTTTCTCTAACCAGAACTCACACTTGGACAGCTTAGCATACAACTCATGCTCCCTCAAGGTCTGCAACACAATCCTCAGATGTTTCTCATGTTCCTCCTTAGTCTTGGATTAGACTAAGATGTCATCGATGAAAACCACCACAAACTTGTCCAGAAACTGACTGAAAACTCTGTTCATCAAATCCATAAACACAGCCGGTGCATTAGATAACCCAAAAGGCATCACCACATACTCATAATGGCCATACCTCGACGTGAAAGTTGTGTTTGGTATGTCCACCTCTCTAATCTTTACCTGATGGTACCCCGACCTCAAATCAATCTTGGAAAAGACTGCTGCACCACTCAATTTATCAAACAGGTCATCTATCCTTGGCTAAGGATACTTGTTCTTCACCGTTACACGGTTCAGCTCTCTGTAATCTATGCACAACCTCAAACTCCCATCTTTCTTTTTCACAAAAAGAACTGGTGCTCCCAGCAGTGATACACTAGGTCTAATGTATCCCTTCTCTATCATATCATCTAACTGTTTCCTGAGCTCCTCCAACTCCTTAGGACCCATCCGGTAGGGTGCCTTAGAGATTGGCCATGTCTCCGATTTTAGCTCAACCGTGAAATCTATCTCCCTCTTCGGCGGCAACCCCGGAATCTCCTCTGGAAAGACATCTGAAAACTCCCCCACCACTGGTATCTGATCAACTGTCGGACTCTCTATCCGGTCATCTCTCACATGGCAAAAGATCAACGGGCACCCCTTCCTCAGATAAGACTTCAAAGTTACGGCTGCAATCAACTTAACTTTGGGTTTGACAACAAACCCACGATAAGACACACTAATGCCCCTAGGACCTCTCAAAGACACTTTTTTTTTTATGACAGTCTATCTTTCCTTTGTACTTCCCTAACCAATCCATCCCGACTATCATCTCAAAACCGTTTAAAGGGAACTCTAGCAAGTCTACATGTAGATCAACTTGCCCAACTATCATAGATACATCCCTAAACAACCTCCCACATGTTACAGACTCTCCCGAAGGTATAAAAACTTGCTCACTTACAGACTCATACTCTTTCAAACCCAACTGTTTAACATGACTCGAAGATACAAACGACTGCGACGCCCCTGAATCAAACAAAACAAAGATGTAAACACCATTAACAAGAAAGGTACTAGTGATAACATGTGCGTCATCCTCAGCTGCTTGTTTCTCCATCATAAACATGACTTTCCCTTTGGTCTTCGCCCACCTCCATGGACAAGATCTTGGAGAGGTAGTCGGCTTAGCACCCGACCCCTGGTTGTTGTTGGTGTTCGTAGTCAAGCTTCGATAAGAATTACCGCCATTGCGGTTACCTCCCCGTTGTTGCTCGACCTCCCGGTTGTTCCATGACCCAGCCCGGTCTGTTGCTCGCAAAACTCGTGCGGCCCCCGAGAAAAACTCCCTGTCTCGACCTCTGGTAACCCCGTTCACCGCCTTTGGTGCACTCATGTCTCTTGTGGCCTACACCGCCACGAGTTAAAGCGAGTCACACCCCAACTACCACCACTACTACCACGGCCACGCCCGTATGAAGCCCCAAACACTAAACCCGAACGAGGAAGAATATACTCTAGCCTGAGTATGGTTGCCCTTCTTGTAGCTAGATTGGCCACCACCCTCGCTCTCAGCCTTTCTTTTCTCAGCACCTCTCTCCCGGGCCATCTCTACCAACCTCTCAGCTCTCCCAGCCCTCTCATAAGTTCCTTAACATCGGTAAGGACTCCCACGGGTAACTTATCCATTATCTTGGGGGTCAACCCCTTCTCGAACCTCAGAGCTAGATTCTCCTCACTCAATCCCATATCCTCAGCATATCTATACTTCTCATTAAACTTCTTGTATTACTCAGCCACAGACATCTCAGAGGTCATATTGAACCCATCAAACTCCTCCCACAACTTACTCCTCACATGCTCCGGCACGAACTCCCTCGTCATAGCTTTCCTAAACTCTTCCCAAGGGATAGCAGACAGCCCCTGCTTCTCATACATCTCTCTAGCACTCACTTTCACCTTATCCCACCACTCTCCTGTTGCCTCCCTCAAGTAGAATGCAGCTTGTTCTACCCTCATCTCATCCGGACAATGTACCAGATCCATAATATTCTCCATCTCACGATGCCAATTGTCAAGAAGAATTGGCTCCCCAGTTCCCTTATAGTCTTTCGGGTTAAACCTCGCTATATAGAGACTGATCTTAGAGTGATCAACCTCCTTATCTTTCTCCACTCTCTTTAGGGCCTCCGTAAGAGCATCTTGATGCTCCAACATCTTAACTATATCGTCAACGTTCATGCTCTCAGCTCTCGCATACAAAGCGGTTTTCTTTGGCGGCATCTTGAAACTATATAAGAAAACGTAGATATAAACATACATACTATAACCCAAAACACGAAAACAGCCTACCCAGAACCCACTCGATCGAGTGCCAAAACCTACTCGATCGAGTTGAGGCTACTCGATCGAGTGCCCAACATACTCGATCGAGTGCCCCGACTCCAGACCCCAAACAGACTTTCTGATCTCTAACATACTCGACCGAGCTGATAACCCACTCGATCGAGTGCCCTCTACTCGATCGAGTGCTCCTAAGTACTCGATCGAGTACCCCAAAACACGGTTCTGACCATAAAAACGTCAACTATCCACTCGATCGAGTCAGACCCACTCGATCGAGCACCTCACCCACTCGATCGAGTGCCCCCCACTCGATCGAGTCATGCAGACTCGTGAATTCTACCGGCATGTTATCTCACTTCCCAATCTTACATATATTACCACACTTTCAATACTATCACAAATACTCATGTTTTCTAGCGATTCTATACACAATCAACGAACCATTCTACTCACATTATCAAAATGCCACATTATAAACAACCAATATGCCTTTCATTCAATTCACATATAAGACACTTTTCTTCTCTTTTAACCATACTTTCAATTCTCCACTTCCAACATCCAACAGTTCACAACACACAACGTTATGCACACATTTGAACCAACAGACAACACATACGACCTTGACACATACCCCCCTTGTGACCGGTTCAAAATTGTAGGGCGAGTTCGCGACTTTAGGACGTCTCCCAAGCCTCTGCATTAGCTCCTACAACTTTTACCCCGGGTTCATTTTAATTGACTCCCTATATTCACTAAATTCATTAGTTACAGGTTTCAGGATCGTCGCTCTGATACCACTTTGTGACACCCCCATACTCCAAGTGCCTTACCAGGACCACTCAGGTATAAAGATGTCACCATCTCGGTTTCCCGAGGCAATGATAATCAAAAGACAATAAAGAAACAACATTTAAATAGTATAAAGTTTAGTGAATACAATCCAAAACCAACTGATAAAAGTACGGTTACATGTTCTTAAACCAACTGTCTAAACAACTAAATAAAATGTCTGACAAACTATCAAGCTACAGCAGAAGACTCTATCATCTCGTGGTGACTCATCCCAGCTAGGCCATATGTCTCGACTCATACCTGCTCAACAACTGCTCACCATACCCGCATGAATCACCACAGTTTTTCAAAACAAACACGGGGTCAGTACTAATCACACAATCATATATATAATCACTATAAGACAGAAACCAACACATCTCAACCGTCACATAACCCAAACTCCATAATTAATCCTCATCACTGACTATACACTAAAGTGTGTAGTCCTACTAGAGTACCCGTCACAAAAAGTTACTCCACTCCGCCAGTGGGGGACCGCAGCCGTTCCCACCTAAGCCCCGCTCATACCATAGAGCGAATAACCCAAATCCATTAATGTGCACATCCCTTCTGTGGCGGGTTCCACAGAAGGCGAATAATGAGCGTGAAGCCACTCCCGCAAGTGACCCTACTCAGCCAGGGACGCACCCCGAATACCACAGACAGATACAAACTATTACAACTATCAACACTAACCAATTCCAACAACCGTCACAATACGAATACGATATTATACAACAATCACAACCAACAACCATCACATTATGTAACTAATACTGAGTAGGGAAACCCTACCTGGAATGCAACACACGCAGACGATCTCAACAGCTGTATCAAAAAGCCTCCTCTACGAGTCCTCCTCCTAACATATCATCACATAATCACTAACCATACAAAAACTAACACAAATCCCCAATCCCCAAAATTAGGGTTTAAACAAAGTTGATTAAATAATATAAAATCGGTACGTAGATCTTACCCTCGACGCAAGGATCACAAAGATGTAAAGAACGATGAAATCCGACCTCTCAAGCTCCGGGATTTGTGAATAACACAGATGAATGCGAAGAACGTAACTTAAATCTCTTTTCAATGTAGTTAGGTTTGTAAAAGTGTATTATGAAGATGACAGAACGATTTAAATACTAATCCGTGTTATTAACAAAACCCGACAAAACATCACCCGTAAACCGAGCTACTCGATCGAGTAGCTGACGTACTCGATCGAGTGCCACTTATTCGATCGAGTACCCAGGATGCTCGATCGAGTACCCTACAGGCAGAATACTTTTCTAAAAACCAAAACACCCTTACTCGACAAAGTAAGGCCCACTCGATGGAGTACCCAGAGGCTCATAAAACCGTAGTATTACAAATTCAGACAACTTTAAGGGAATGTAAAGACTGGTTATAATAACCCGACACGCCACCGTCGTAACACAACCCAATAAGATGAGATGTGTACCTTTAGGCCTATTACTTGTCCTCACTTAAGCCCAAAAGCACAAGGCCTTGTTACTAGAGTGATGGGTAGAACCTCCTCTCAATCTCTTGGGGTGTCACAAACTACCTTACTTAAAGAACACAACGTCCTCGTTGTGCCTCGCACTTGAAAGCAACCAAGCCCCATAATTCTCCCCCGCTAGGTGGGTGACCCGGGTACTCCTGACCACTGACTCACTACATGGTCGCGGGGTTGCTCTGATACCATTTATAACAACCCAACCCGCTACTGTCGTAACACAACCCAATAAGATGCGATGTGTACCTTTAGACCCATTACTTGTCCTCACTTAAGCCCAAAAGCACAAGGCCTTGTTACTAGAGTGGTGGGTAGAAACTCCTCTCAATCTCTTGGGGTGTCACACTGGTAATTTGAAAGTGACAGGTTTAAGATTTTTGGTTTAAAGTTCATTCCTTTTTGATGCAAGTAAGAACTCTGTGGTTGGGACTCAATATTGGGTTTTTTTAGCTTGCACAGAAGTGAATGACCCGTGAATAAAAGTGATAAAACAACAGAGAACATATAAAAAGAACAAGATAGAGGACTGCCACACTGATCAATATAGAATCAATCCTACACAGGTGATTGAATTCTGGTAATCCCACACAGGAAATTAATCTGCAATGCAGTTTGTTTTCATTCTCAAAAAGATGCCTCCTTCCTTGAACGATTACAGATTATGTAAGCTAGGATTAGCAAGTTGTTTGCGGACTAAAACAGAAGAAAACGAAAGCCAGTAAAGTAGTACAGCTAACAAAGCAATGACTCATACAACAGACAAAATAACGGCTATAACATTATACTCTCCTCATGTGCTCTTGTTGGGTGTTGTTTCTTTATTGATGTAGACATCTTCTAGAGGACTGACCCTTGGCAAAGTTGTAGGTGGTACTTCTCTTAAGCTAACTGGACCATGTTCAGGCCCTATGGGCTCGTCCCTTGGCTCAGGAATTTCAGCCAGTTGTCCTGTGCAGGAAATGGTGAGGAGTTGGCCTAGATAGCATTAAGGCTTGGACTGAGAGCTCCTACTCCAATCTCCTCTCCTTCGAAACAAGCCTCATCTGTAGGACTCCCTTCTCCATTGATTTCTTCTCCATAGTAAGGTGACAGGTCCCCAATATTGAATGTTCCCTGCACAACATCACTCCCAGGCAAGAACAATTTGTAAGCAATATCACCAAGTTTTTGACTGATCTCAAAGGGTCCCACTGCCCTAGTCATAAGCTTGTTTTTCCTCTTGGTTGGGAACCATTCCTTTCTCAGGTGGAGCAAAACTAGATCACCAACTTGAAATGGTTTCTTAGGCCTGGCCTTCATGGCCCACCTTTGGTACTTCTCATTTGTTTTCTGAATTTGTTGTTGCACCATTTTGTGAAGTTTGGTGATGGACTCTACCCTTGCTTGGGCATCAAAGTTACACTCCTTAGTAGGTATCTTGGCCAGATCAAGGGGCGTATGAGTGTTCATGCCATAGACCACTTCAAATGGGGATAGTCCAGTGGCAGCAGTATGAGCCCTGTTGTAAGTAAACTCAGCTTGTGCTCACTTGAGGTCCCAGTCTTTCAGAGATTTACTCATAATGCTCCTGAGGATCTGAGTCAGGGTCTTGTTGGTGACTTTAGTCTGTCCATCTGGTTAGGGGTGGTAGGCTGTGTTGAAGAGTAGTCTGGCCTTGAGCATTTTCCAAACAGCCTTCCAAAAATAGCTCAGAAAGTTCACATCTCTGTCAGAGACCATAGATCTAGGGATTCCATGTAGCCTCACTATGTCTCTGAAGTATAGGTCAGCTACACTTACTGCATTTTCTGTGTTCTTGCAAGGTACAAAGTGTGCCATCTTACTGAATCTATCCACTACTACCATGATGGAATCCTTACTCCTCTGTATCTTAGGTAAGGCCACAATGAAGTCTAGGCTCACATCATCCCATGGTTTGTTAGGGACAGGTAGTGGGGAGTAGGGTCCAGCTTTGAACTGACTCTTGGACCTCTGACAATGGCCACACCTCTGAATAATGGCTTGCACATCTGTTAACATTTTTGGCCAGTAGAATTCATCCTGTAGGATTTCCAAGGTCTTGTTAATTCAAAAATGACCAGCCAAACCACTAGAGTGAACCTCTCTTATCAAGAGATCCTTGTTGAGCTTCTTGGGATACACAGCTTATTTCCTTTGAATAAAAACCCTTGTTGCAGGAGTAGTTTATAAGGTTTACCTTCCTTGCAATTGTGGTAATCCAAGGAGAAATAAGGATCCTTAGAGTATTTTTCCTTGATCATTTCAAAACCAAGGACCCTTCCTTCCATTAGGGCTAGTACATGGTTCATTCTGGAGAGGGCATCTGCAACAATGTTGTGCTTGCCTTCCTTGTAGCTGTTGGTGAAGGAGGAGGACTGTAGAAATTCCACCCATTTGGCATGCCTAGGATTCAGTTTGTGGTGCCCGTTGATGAACCTAAGGGCCTCATGGTCAGAGTGCGGAACAAAGGGTTTAGGTTTCAAGTAGTGTCGCCAATGGTTCAAAGCCCTAACCATAGCATATAACTCTATCATAAGTTGAAAAGTTTAATTTTGCTCCATTGAGCTTTTCACTGAAGAATGCCACTGGTTTCTTCTCTTGAGTCAGTACTACTCCTATGCCTACCCTACTTGCATTACACTCTACCTTAAACAGTTTATAAAAATTAGGTAGCACTAGGATAGGGGTTGAACATATCCTATCTTTGATTTCATCAAAGGCAGCTTGTGCTGTGTAGGGCCATTTAAATTCTCCTTTCTTTAGACACTCAGTGATTGGGGAAGCTATAGTGCTGATGTTTTTAATGAACCTCCTGTAGAAGGAAGCTAGTCCATGAAAGCCCCTTGGTTCAGTAATGTTGGTTGGTGCAGGCCAGGATTTTATAGCTTCCACTTTCTCTTGGTCCACTGAAATGCCCTGGCCATAGACAATATACCCTAGGAATGAAACTTCAGGAACCATAAATGAACATTTTTCCAACTTTCCAAAAAGTTTGTGTTTCTTGAGTGTCAAAAACACTTCTCTCAGGTGTCTTAGGTGCTTTGTGGTGATAGGGCTGTATACCAGTATATCATCAAAATATATAACTGTTGATACTCCAATAAAAGGTCTCAAAACTTCAATCATGTGTCTCATGAAGGTGTTAGGTGCATTGGACAGGCTCAATGGCATGACATGCCACTCATATAGCCCTAGCTTGGTTTTAAACGTTTTCTTCCATTCATCACCCAACTTAATTTTGACCTGGTGATACCCCTGCCTCAGGTCAATTTTGGAGAAAGTTTTTGCTCCACCCAATTCATCCAAGAGGTCATCTAGTCTTGATATTGGGAATCTATATTTGATTGTGATATTGTTGATGGCCCTGCTATCTATACACATTCTCCAAGTGCCATCTTTTCAGGGTACCAATAAAGCTGGTACTGCACATGGACTTAGGGATTCCCTAACATAACCCTTGTTCATAAGGTCAGAGATTTGGTCTTGTAATTCTTTACCAGTGGCATGTTCACACCTGTAGGCAGGCTTGTTGGGTAAGGTAGCCCCTGGGAGGAGGTAAATCTGATGTTCAATTCCTCTAAGAGGGGGTAGACGAGGAGGGAGTTCAGTAGGGAAAACATCAATGTACTCTCCCAAGAGCTTCTCAAGGGGTTCAGGTTGGGGTACACAAGAGTGGACCTTGATTTCTTTGGGAATGACAGCAAAGATGAGGTTTCCTTGGTTTATTTCTTGCAGGACTTCAGACTCCTTCAGTAATAAAGCCCTATTGATGGAACCTGTTGTAGTTTTATCACTGGGTTTGGGTAACACAGCGATGGCCAATGGGGCGAGAGTGATCATTTGGCCATCCTTGGTGAAAGAGTAGGTGTTATTCCTCCCATGATGCACAATGCTCTTATCAAATTCCCAAGGCCTTCCTAATAAGATGTGGCAAGCATCCATAGGAATGATGTCACACATGATTTAATCCTGGTAGACTTGCCCAATGGAAAAGGAAATGAGGGCCTGCTTGGTCACATCAATCTCAGTGCCTTGACTAAGCCACCTGATCTTGTAAGGGTGCTTATATTCTTTGGTTGGGAGCTTAAGCTTTTCCACTAATGTAGTGGAGGCCACATTAGCACAACTGCCACCATCTATGATTAGGTGGCTAATCTTTCCCTGTATGGTGCACCTGGACAGAAATATCTGCTGTCTTTAGCCTTCCTCTAAGGTATGAGTGTGCATAACTCTTCTGAGCACCAGTGATGGTCCTTCATCAGGGGCTAGTACCATCTCTCTGTCAGATTGATCCATGGACTCTCCTTTTGTGGATTCCTCAGAAGGTCCTTCTACTTCAGCACTCCCATCCTCCTCCATCAGCTGGATCTCCAGTGTAGTGAGTGTTCTTTTGGTGGGACACTCCCTGCTGAAATGGCCATAAGTTTGACACTGGTAACACCTTCTTTTCAGGTCACCAGGGGGGACTTGATGATGGTTGATTTCCCTTTATCTTCCCTAGATCGAATGTTGAATCTCACAAGGGTGTAAAGTTTGGAGGTTGTGGGTTTTGTTTGGGTTTTTGGGACACTGGTTTTATCTTTTCCTTGTTTTTCCAATATCTGAGATACCCTGACCACCTCATCAAATGACCAAAGTGGTTGTAGTTTCACCTTGGCAACAATTTTTGGGTCTAACCCTTCTATGAACCTAGCCATTTTCTGTTCAGGTTTTTCTTCTAACTCAAACTGTAGGGTTAAATTTTCAAATTCCCTGAGATAGGTTTCCACATAATCATCTCCTTATTTCAGGTGAGTGAGTTTCAGGAATAGGTCTTGGGTATAGTCAGTTGTGATAAACTTGTTTTTCATTTTGTTTTTCAGTTTATCCCAAGATTTGATAGGTTCCTTCCCCCCTCTTAACCTCTTGTTTTTCATGCCTTCATACCATAGTAAAGCATAACCTTTTAATTTTAATATGGCTACCTTAAACTTCTTGAGTCATTGTAACCTTTGAACTCAAAGATTCTTTCCATAGATCTAAGCCATTCTAGGAAGTCATCAGGGTTTAGACTACGATTAAACTCAGGAAAGTCTATTTTAATAGAGTCATGTTTACCTCATCTGGGTCTCATTGTTACTCCATCATCAAAGTCTGAATTTTCTTCTATGCCTCAATCTTGAACCAGGCTGTTGACAGCAGTTCACATATTTTCCATGCTACCAACTAATCTTCTGACAGTTTCCTCAAGGAGATTTAGTTTCTCATTATCCATTTTGTGATGATTTTTTTGTAAGTAAAAGTATAGTGGGGAATGATAAAAAGGTGGGGTATTTATAGGAAATTTTTAACCTTGGCTCGCTCTGATTACCAATTTGGAGCATATATTTAGCTCATAAACTGGAGTAACCACAAGGGGTGACAAATTAATGATTGACAGCAGTGTCAGTCTAAAGATGGGGTCATTTTAAACTAAATAATGCAGGTTTTCAAGGTAAATTCAGAAAATTTAAGGGAATGCAAAGACTGGAAATTTGAAAGTGCAGGTTTAAGATTTTGGGTTTAAAGTTCTTTCCTTTTTTATGCAACTAAGAACTCTGTGGTTGAGACTCAATACTGGGTTTGTTAGCTTGCACAGGGGTGAATGACCCGTGAATAAAAGTGATTAAACAAGAGAGAACATATAAAAAGAACAAGATAGAGGACTGCCACATAGGTCAGTATAGAATCAATCCCACATAGGTGATTGAATTCTGGTAATTCCACATACGAAATTAATCTGCAATGCAGTTTGTTTTCATTCTCAAAAAGATGCCTCCTTCCTTGAAAGATTACAGATTATATAAGCTAGGATTAGCAAGTTATTTGTGGACTAAAATAGAAGAGAACAAAAGCCATTAAGGCAGTACAGGTAACAAAGAAATGACTCATACAATAGACAAAATAACAACTATGACATTGTACTCTCTTCATGTGCTCTTGTTGGGTGTCGTTTCTTTTTTGATGTGGACATCTTCAGGAGGACTGATGTAGATACCCAGTATCTGCACCTTCCAAAAACCACCCGATGATGATCGGACTATAACGTGTTTTTGATATGCGTGCGTGGATTGGCTATACATGAGATGGTTTAATGCACTACTCGGATATGAAAAATGATTTCAAAAGTTTTATAACTTCATTTGCATTAAAATAACATTATTTAGAGTTAAAACCGTCTTCGGACCCAAAACCGACTCAGAAACCCGCAACTCGAGTCAACCTGAGTCAACCCGAGTCAAACCAAATCTCGAATGTCGAAAAAAATGCCATGAATGTTTTTATCATGCCATTTGCATTAAAATGACCCTAATTAGAGTCAAAACCGACACCGGGCCAAAACCCGACTCGAAATTCAAATCCCGACTCACACGGGCCAAACCCGAGTCAAGCACACAAAACACCTACCTCAAGTAACACTAAAATCATCTTATTAGATGCCCATATTGTTACACGATATCTTATATGAATGCCACATATCACTAAGGGATGGAGAATTGGCCACGTCCAAATTGAAAGGGACAATACATTCCTTTCCATCACAAGGTGGCTCGCGCCTCTTTAGGCCATCTGCTTAGCCTCTAAGCAAAATAAACCGACCTACCACCCCACATTTCTCTACAAATACCCACCATCACATACCATAATCTTCCCGCGAGCGTCCGCCCCTTCCCTCTCTCTTAAACTTCTAGACTGGACTTCCTAAGTCACAAAATCGACACGTGTTTACGACCTACCGATCGTAAACACAAGCCTTACACATTTTATTTCGTACCATCGCCGTGCATTCGACCGACCCATTTGACCAACTCAATTCATCAATCAACATGATTTAATTAACATATTTTCAAAACAAAATCCTTTTTTAAGGCACCTTTTTTTAAACTTCTTAGATCGCGATTAGTCGCAACGAGAAAACCGTCTCTAAAGTCGTCTATTTCGCAAACATCAATACACGTAAGTTTGAGGGTGTAAATATCTCATTTATTTCATGTCTTTACTGTTTTTATGAGTTTATGATCATGAACAATGCATAACACGATTCAAATATAGGTAAGACGAGCCAAAACCGAGTTCTGGCCTCACACAGAAGCTCCTTGCTATGCAGGGAAGCTCGCGCCTCTTGTGGGTGTCCAGGTCAGACTCAAATATGTTTGAGTTCGTCTTTCCTCCAACACTTTCTTTTATTTTTACTTCTTTCCTTTTACGGGTTTTACCATTTTAATTCATTTTTATGACAAACTTTTTAACCATAAATCATAATCACCCTTGGTTCCTAATACCATGACGGTTTAATCCGTGACTCGGTGATATTATTTGGTTAATTACAAATTAAAGGGTAATTTAAACACCTTTTATTTTATTTACCATTTTTCTCTTTTGTTTACATTTGTAAATATATTAGTCATAATTCATAATCATCCTTGGTTCGTTATACCACGTCAGTTTAATCCCAGTAAGATGACAAACTTGACTAATTACAAAGAAATGAACTTAACATATTAGTTCATATCAAACATTTTACATTTTTATTTGTGAACTATGCTTTTCAAGCTTGCAAATCCGACAACGAATATTACTAAGATAATAGTAATTATTCCGAGTCATGCAAATCATTTAATCACAAAACGGTTTTAAATAATCTTTTAAGAAACCTTTTAAAATGGTTTTAAACAACCTTTTTTACAACCAGGAGACGCCTCTTGGTTCGGCTCATGGCTCGCGCCCCAAGGCCTTTTGTTTTCATATTTTAAAACCAGGGCAGAGCCCCTTCCCTCGCCAATAGGCTCGCGCCCCAATGGGGCTGCCTGGCACTGTTCTGTTTCATTTTGGTACGTGTCTAGGACGATCCCGATTACGGTTAACCCGAATACATGATGGATCAGATTGACAAGCTTACGTTTTTAGACTTTGTCATTTGACACCCTTTTTCAATAAGTGGATCGTGTTAAGCATCATAAGCTGAACTTGGTAAATGGATGTTTAATTTCCGTTTTCACATGCAAATCAATCTAAATCCAACTTTGACACCAATTTCTTGGTAAATGCATAAACAACCGACTTAGGAAATATTCACATGTTAGGTTAAACTTTTGCATGTGCATTCATGCATTTACACCGTTTTATCAACTTTTGCACTTAAACAACCACTAGCGATCCGCAGAGGCCGCTAACGCGGGCGGGATTGGGTGTCCGATTAAAGGGCTTTCAAATACGTACCCTCACCCCTTACTCAGAACCTTTGGATAGTGGATGGCCTTATCCAGGGCGTACGAGAGTCATTTTAGGCATAGAATGCTAAAAGAGGGACGAGTCCTTATCTTTAGTACCTATGTCAAACACCGCTTTTTGCCTTGGTTGACCTAGGTATAAAGTGGATTCGAACGGGTTCCAAGCATCCCGCAAATGCTTGGTGGCGACTCCGAACATCTCTAATCGTTTCGAGACCTTTACCAAGACGAAACCGACCGATCTAAAGCGATCCGGTCGAAAGCATTTTTACGTCACCGAGCGTGGCTTTCAAAAGATCGCTGCATGTCCACAGATTGGCTTGGCGTGCAGGTGGCCCGTGACCACAGATCGGTAGGTGGACCAAATTCACAGACCGGCCTGTGGCCCATGTCCACAGATTTGGCGACTCCGCTGGGAAAACTAGGACACTTGTGTCTTTGTGATCCTTAAAGGTGAAACTCGAACGAGGTCGTGGTTAAAGTGAATTAATTGATATTACGGTCATAAGTCAGGTTCCTTGTCCGGGCCCACAACCTAACCTTTTTCGACCAATTGGCTCGTCTCGTCGGCGTGAGTTTTCTCATCCCCGCGTTTCGAATCCCGATTGAGTCAATCATACCGTTGACGTTACACATTTCTGTTTCGTCAAAGAGCTTTCATCACTTTCGGGCACGAGGCTAGGGCACCCTCCTTACCCATTTTGTTTGGATTGATATCTCTCTCGCAAATCGGGGTTTGATTGCTTGGTATGTAACTCACCCTTTTAAGCCAAAACCCGTGTCAGCATTATGCATAATATAATGAACTGTGAGTGCTTACGTGTTATGTGATCATAAGTCCTTCCGTGTCATTTTTCAAACTTTCAAAAACAACTTTTTGGGCCGTTATAATGGCCGTTTCAAACCTCGGTCTTTCGCCCACCGTTGCTTTTCAACACGCCTTTCTAGGCCGTCATAATGACGATTTTCAAACCCGGTTTTTATAACCATTTCAACACGCCTTTTTAGGCCGTCCTAATGACGACTTTCAAAACCGGTTTTCTACAACAGTTTTAAAAACACATTTCGCGCCGTTATAATAGACGTTTCAAACCTCGGTCATTCACCGACCGTTGCAACCCTCTTATGCCGTCGTAATGACGATTTTAAAACCCGGTTTTCTACTACCATTTCAACATGCCGTTCTGGGCTGTCGTAATGACGATTTTCAAATCCGGTTTTCTATAACCATTTCAACACGCCTTTCTAGGCCGTCGTAATGACGATTTTCAAATCCAGTTTTCACAACCGTTTTAAAAGCACCTTTTTAGGCCGTCGTAGTAACGATTTTCAAACTCGGTTTTTCACAATCGTTTCAAACCTCGGTCTTTCGTCGACCGTTGCACACCTTTTCATGTCGTCGTAATGACGATTTACAACCTTGGTTTTCACAAGTCATTTTAAAATACCCTTTGACGTCGTCATAATGGCCGTTTAAAACCTCGGTCCCTCGTCGACCGTTGCTTTCTCAAAGCACCCTTTTACGCCATCGTAATATCGAATTCTACCCTCGGATTTTCAAAATTCGAAATCATGTTTCAAACAAAAATGTTTTTCAAACCGTCGTAATGACGATTTCAACACATGCAACTTTCCAAATTTCAAATCTCGTTTTCAAAATCAAATTTGGCTTTTCTAAGCCGTCGTGATGACGATTTCAATTGTCACACTTTTCGATTTGTATACCTCCTTTTAAAGGTTAAAATGGTTTTCTAACCCGTCGTAATGACGAATTTAATCCTCACAATTTAAAATTTCAAATAATCGAAAGCAATTTAAACTGCTTTCAAATTTTAAATTTCAAAATCAAATCTTTGAAAACAAATTTAACCGTTTTCAGATTTCAAATCTAATTTCAAACCATTTGGAAACAAATTTAACCTTTTTCAAATTTCAAATTCAATTTCAAATCTTTGAAAACAAATCTAACCGTTTTCAAATTTCAAATCCAACTTCAACCCTTTTGAAAACAAATTTAACCGTTTTCAAATTTCAATTCAAAATCAAATCTTTGAAAACATATTTAACCGTTTTCAAATTTCAATTCAAAATCAAATCTTTGAAAACAAATTTAACCGTTTTCAAATTTCATATCAAAATCAATTCTTTGAAAACAAATTTAACCGTTTTCAAATTTTCAATCTAATTTCAATCCTTTGAAAACAAATTTAACCGTTTTCATGGCCATTGTGAAGACGATTCCAAATTCTTCAATTCTCGATTTTCAAATCTGCGATTCGGAATTTCAAACACCGTCTTTGGAAACAACACATTGTTTTCAGAGCCGCCGCAATTTCAACTCAAACCGTCTTTTGCAAACAAACTTAAGACAACCCTTTCAACTGGCCGACTTTCGGAGATCCCTACTCTTCGGAAACCGTCCATAAAACGACAAATAAACATTTTTGAGAAATTCTATTTTTGAAAATTTCAGTCCACCTTTCCGATTCAGCCTCGAGTCGATTAGAGTCCAGTCGATTTCAAGTCAAGTAGTCTAGATAACGCCGAATCTCCGCCGAAGTTAGTACCTACCTTCTGGTCTAGGTCGTGTCGCCTAATTGTCGAGACATCTTCAATGGCATTAGCAGAGTCGAAACCTGTCGGGTTTTAAACCCGCATTTCCCTTACATTACGGGTCAAAGGTCAAGTTTGTGTACATGTCTTTTCCAGCGGCGTCACGCCATGGACAAACTTCCAAATCTCATCAGAAGTCGTCTGTCTAGGCATCACTATGCCAAAATTGACACTCGAGTCTATGTTCAAAGTCATGGACCAAGAGTTCAAACACAAGAGGTCATTCACGATCTTTAATGAACTCATAACCTAGTCACACCGTCACGTCTTCACGACAAAACTGCCTTTTGTACATATGTGTCGCACTTGCCTTTGTTTGTGTAATACCTTGCCAAGACAAGTTATAACGCTTATCGTTATGTCAAATAGGAATCCCTTGGGTGCCATCGATCGCCAACTGGAAACTCAAGAAGCTGATCAACCTTTATCCGCCATGACTTCTGCTGAAACCAACAACATGGTCCTTCGACTCCTAACTACCGTGGAAAAGTTGAGCACTCGTCTCTCCCAAGTTGAGGACAAAATGATAACCGGGAATCTTTCCACTTCTGATATTGAGCAAAGGATTAAGCTACTTGAAAGCTGACTACATGCCAACGACAAAACCAACCCTAGTTGGAGGGCTTCCAAAACCAGACGACCTCATGGGTCATTCCCTGATTTGGGTATGCCTTATGCCACAGCCTTGGAAAGACTAATCTCCCAAGGAAAGCTCAAACCCATTGGTCAAACCCCAGACCCTCTACCAAACAAGCGAGGACGTAGATGGGACGGAAAACGGTTTTGTCAATATCACCAAGGTCGCGGACATGACACTGAAATGTGTCTCCCCCTAAAAGGTGCCATCCTTGACATGATTGAAAAGGGTGAATTACCATTACCTCCCTCAACAAACAACAAAAACAACCATCCTGAAAACCCTATTGAACACAGTCAGGAATCTTCCTTAGACTGCTCTCATCTCATCTCTCCTGACGATGAGAAAATTCATGCAATTGATGAGGATGGCATACAAAGCCTTATAATGATGCTCTTCGTCTCCATCAACAACATATTCTCAAAGCTGCAAGTGGCTATCGATGATTTGAATACCCGGGTAGCTAATTTGGAGAAAAGGTTTAGTAATACTGAAAATGAACCTGGCCATCAAGGAAACCAACCCTTGGTTTACCAACCAACAGCTGTTGAAAATGAGGAGTCATCTGATGGTTCCCACATCCACGAACCTACCAACAAAGAACATAAAATTGCCTCACCAAAATCCCTTTCAAAATATCAATCAACATCCCAAAAACTGTCCATTGACAATGAGCAAATCCTGTTTCCACCCAGGATTGACAAAATCAAAAACAATAACAAAACTCACAAAAACACCCCAAAAACACAAATGTGGGAACCTTTGGAAAACATCAAAGGGTATTCGAAGATTTGAGAATAACATATGGCACCGCTCTGGGGATACTTGCTTCAAAAGGAATGCTGCGACCCATTGGTCCGACTCCGGACCCACCAGAATGCAGGAGAGCCCGATTCTGGGATGGTAATGCCTATTGCCAATACCATCAAGGCAAGGGCCATGACACCGAAGCCTGTCTCAAACTCAAGCATGCCATTCAGGATATGATCGAGGCTGGCAAAATCATAATTGCACCTCTCAGTCAAGACAATCCTCCCGAATGTCTCAAGTCAAACAGCAAGGTTGAACGTTCTCAAAGGACATTCACTAGACTCAACACAACCTATGCCGCAGCTCTTCAAAAACTTATGACTGAAGGGAAGCTACAACCAATTGGGCCCACTCCAGACCCATCTGAAAGTAGGAAATCCCGTTTCTGGGACGGCAATGCCTATTGCCAATATCATCAAGGAAAAGGTCATGACACTGAAACATGCTTCAAACTGAAACATGTGATTCAAAATATGATCGACAACCATGAACTGATAGCTTCATCCCTATGCCAACCAAGTGATGAAAATAACCCTCATGAACATCTCTTTCTGCAAGGAGATGAAAGCCTCATGGACTATTGTCCTCATATCATTCCCAACAACGAGAGTTAAGTGCTCAAGTGGGTTAATGCTCGAGACCAGACATTCAAGCCGTTGGATGCTGCACAAGAGACCTTCGAGGGGGAAAGTGATGATTAAGAGTCCGTATCTACAATTGAGTCTGAGTCCGAGTCCGAGTCCGAGTCTTAGGCTTTCTCATATCTTTCCTAGTGTCTTTCCTTTTATTCCTAAGTGACAAACTGGGGGCTGTGCCCATGAGTCACATGTATTCATCGAGTCTGTGCTAACCTCTTTTTTTATCTAAATAAAAGCAGAATTTCCAACTATCATATATTCTCCCCTTTACCATTTCCCGTTGACAACGAGAATTGATTTGAGAATTAATTTAAAAGAAACAATATGTTCCAATTCAATGTGAGTACACTCGAGTGACATTCCGTATCGAGTAAGCAGAGGACTCGAAACTCCGTGTCCATCTCTTTACCTATTCCATGTCTGGCAATAGAAACCTTTCATTAGCACCCTATTTAGAACGAGCTTCTATCAAAGGGACCCTACGACGAACCTAGATAACAAACCAGAACATCTCCTTGTTCATGATCAATGACGGTAGGCAAGCCCATTCCCCACAAAAATATCCCATCGTCAAATATCAACCTCTCACCAACATGTACATCCGCGTCTGCACCTTTACCTTCTTCGAATGAAGGACGGCAAACAACCAATAGATCCAAGCCAAAACAAAGGCGAAAACCAAAGCCAAAGCGAAAGCCAAGGCTAAAGCCAAATCAAACAACAAAATAGTGAAATTCAAATTCGCTATTTTCACAAATTTCAAACGACGAAATTAAAGCCGTCATTTTCAAATCAAAAACAGGATAGTGAAATTTAAATTCACTATTTTCAGAAATTTCAAACGACGGAAATTAAAGCCGTCATTTTCGAATCAAAAACAAAATAGCGAAATTCAAATTAGTTATTTTCCCACAATTCGAAACGACGGATTTTAAAACCGTCCTTTTCAAACAAATAACGAAATAGCGAAATTCAAATTCGTTTTTTTCTCTCAATTCCAAACAACGGAATTTAAAACCGTCCTTTTTCAAACAAAAATGAAATAGCGAAATTCAAATTCGTTATAACGGAATTAAACCGTCACTTTTCAAACTTCGGACCAACGAGTCCAACACCAAAATACAAAGTCCAGGACCCACAAGTCCAAAGCCCAAGGCCAATAAGTCTAAAATACCAAGTCCAGGACCAACAAGTCCAAAACCCAGGACCCATGCGTCCAACTAGTCCAAAACCCAGGATCTATGAGTCCAAAACACCAAATACCAGAACCTAAACCAACACTGATTCACCCCTAAGTCCTTCTAGAGACTACTACTACAGGGAAACCTATCTAGGATCCTGGGGATATCCCTCGAGATCATAACCAACACTACTTCACCCCTAAGTCCTTCTAGAGACTGTTATAGGGAGAACTATCTAGGCTTCTGAGGATTCCCCTCAAGCTCGTAATATTACACCTTACCCTTTAAGGTCCAGACATGGGATTCTTATCCCAAATTATTTACCAACCATTTCCTGCTCAGGCCACATCAAGCCGGAGACCCCATTCAGCACCACATTAAAAGCCGTAACCCGCCGGCCTAAACACCACAAAATACAAGCTCCAGAATTTTATCTGTCAAACAAACCTCTTATTACCAAGCTTCACATTCCATAATGTCGAAGCCATTTTCACCTTGACTCAGATACGGAGTCTTCAAAAAACATTGCTCCCTGGAACGGGACATGCACATTTCATTCTTAGAGACCACTTTTTAGTGTGCTCACGTAACAAGAAACATTTTCACAAGCTATGCCTCTTCGATTCATGATCAAGAGGTATTTCTCTCCAATCAACTTTCGAGTCACCAAACGGAATTCACCGTCGTGACCCTCAACTCCAGATGTTTATCTCTCAAACAAACCTTTTATTACCAAGCTCCACACTCCATAATGTCGAAGCCATTTTCACCCTGACCCAGATACGGAACGGGACATACCTAGTCTACCCTTAGGGTCCACTCTTTAGTGTGCTCACATGATAAGGAACATTTTAACAAATTACACCTCTTCGATTCATGATCAAGGAGGAATTATCTCAAATCAATTTCTCGAGCCACCAAACGGAATTTACCGTTGTGACCCTCACACTTTAAGGTCCTAACAACTCGCTTAGGCACACACATTTAGAACTACGATCTGGTTTGATTTCACACCACGTGAACATGTAGGCAGTCCTTCAAGGACACAACCATACACCTCAAAATCACTTAAAGGTCCTAACATCTCGCTTAGGCACACACACCCTGAACTACGATCTAGTATGATTTCACACCACGTGAATACGTAGGCGGTCCTATTACAAGGGCACGACCACACCCCCACACACATTCAATTTTCACACCTTTAATTTGCAACCCATTGCACACACAGCTCAGAACTACGATCTGGTTTGATTTCGCAAACACGCGAATACGTAGGCAGTCCTATTACAAGGGCATAACCGTACATCCCTTTCAAAATAATTCCAATTTTCAATCCTCAGTAACCAGCTCAGAAGTACGATATGGTTTGATTTCGCACACACGCGAATACGTAGGTAGTCCCCAACAGGGACACAACCGCACACCCATTTCAATCTCAACCATCAACATTAATCCTCAAAAGCAGCCCACCATGCTGCAAAAATTAATCTCATACCTCTTTACCGGGGGCTTCTTCCTTAATATGTCGCCCATTCCTTGTTTTGTCAAAATCTCACCTTCTCACTCTGGGGGCTTCTCTTTCAAGACGCCGCCCATCCTTTATCCCCATACATCTTTTGAGTCACAACTACGGTCTAAAATAAGACCGCCTTTAGCCTAGTGCTCGGTTCGGACGATGACAAGGTCTTGGTTCCGCACTCCGAATCATCATACCTCGAGAAGGGATCTCCAACAAGCAAACGGAGGCAAAGATGTCTGGAGAAGTTAATCAATTCATGTTCCCCAACAGAGCGAACCTTCAACCTCAGGGATTTGATACGCGTTGTCACCCTTTCTTGGCTAGGAGTTGCACTTACATGTGCAAAGTCTGTCAGAATCACCCTCATGTCGCATCGAACCTAAGCTTGCATCATGCTCACGATCGTCTGCTTGTCAGTCTGTCAGTATGCGTTTGTGTGAGTCAATGTCGTAACGGTCACGTGTCTCCAATCTATCAAATCACGAATCTATGAGAAACCATTTCCAACTCTTAACAGCTTTTAAACTTCACAACTTTCGAAACCTTATCTCCCCTCGCGTGAGATATTACATGGTGGTTACTTATATGCTAACTGCTCACATGCTTATGTGCTTATATGCTTGCATGCTACGTGCTTGTCTATGCGACTACGGATTTGTGTGGTCACTAACCATGCAGGTAATATTAAGAAGACAAACTCACTCCAACTAAGTACTGGGTTCTTTCCAACAAACGGCGACCCATCAAGTCCAAGAGCATTAACCCCGCTGATTACATGGCTTACGCTAACTCACAGCGAGCAGCAACTCATATCCCCGGCGAGTCCTGAGAAGTTTCTAACTCCCCAACGAGTGCCGATTTTTAAATGGATGTCACACATGCTATTTTCCATGGTCGATCATTCGACCATAGATGGCTCGCGAGCCTTACAACGCATATGGCTGACGAACCTTTGCCTGCAAACAAGATACAACTCAAGGGCGTATCCCGAAGATGCCTCGGGTATGACTCCTTTTCACAAGCTGGCGAGCCTTTGTCCGCAAACAATGTACAACTCAATGACGTATCCCCGAAGATGCCTCGGGTATGACTCCTTATCACAGCTGGCGAGCCTTTGCAAGCACACAAGGTACGACTCAAGGACATATCCCGAAGATGCCTCAGGTATGACTCCTTCATATGGCTGGCGAGCCTCAAAACGCACCACCTTCAACACCGGATGGCGAGCCTTTGCGCGCAAAAAATTGAAGGACATATCCCGAAGATGCCACAGGTATGACTCCTTCCTATGGCTGGCGAGCCTCAAAACGCACCACCTTCAACACCGGCTAGCGAGCCTTTGCGCGCAAATGATTCAAGGACGTATCCCGAAGATGCCTCAGGTATGATTCCTTCTTATGGCTGGCGAGCCTTTATACGTAGTTTAATGGACTTTAAACGACCCGGATCAAAAGTCGACAGACTCTAAACTGTTCCCGACGACAGGTCCTTGGCTCAAACCCTCGAGTCGCCTGGGCGTCGCCCTTCCCGACGGCAGGTCCGTGGCTCAAACCCTTTTGAGTCGCCTCGACGTCGCAATGGTCTTCAGGTTGTAATCTTCGATTGACCTGGAGATCATACTTTGACTTTCGCCCTGTCCAAGCCTTTGTCAAAGTGGGGGCTCTGAGATACCAGATGATTCGCACCTTCAAAAACCACCCGATGATGATCGGACTATAACGTGTTTTTGATATGCGTGCGTGGATTGGCTATATATGAGACGGTTTAATACACTACTCGGATATGAAAAATGATTTCAAAAGTTTTCTAACTTCATTTGCCTTAAAATAACACTATTTAGAGTTAAAACCGTCTTCGGACCCAAAACCGACTCAGAAACCCGCAACTCGAGTCAACCTGATTCAACCCGAGTCAAACAAAATCTCAAATGTCGAAAATAATGCCATGAATGTTTTTATCATGCCATTTGCATTAAAATGACCCTAATTAGAGTCAAAACCGACACCGGGCCAAAAACCGACTCGAAATTCAAATCCCGACTCACACGGGTCAAACCCGAGTCAAGCACACAAAACACCTACGTCAAGTAACACCAAAATCATCTTATTAGATGCCCATATTATTACACAACATCTTAAATAAATGCCACATATCAACAATGGATGGAGAATTGGCCACGTCCAAATTGAAAGGGACAATACACCCCTTTCCATCACGAGGTGGCTCACCCCTCTTTAGGCCATCTGCTTAGCCTCTAAGCAAAATCAACCGACCTATCACCCCCACATTTCTCTATAAATACCCACCATCACACACCATAATCTTCACGCGAGCGTCCGCTCCCTCCCTTTCTCTTAAACTTCTAGACTCAACTTCCTAAGTCACAAAATCGACAAGTGTTTACGACCTACCGATCGTAAACACAAGCCTTATACATTTTGTTTGGTACCGTCGCCGTGCATTCGACCGACCCATTTGACCAACTCAATTCATCAATCAACATGTTTTAATTAACATATTTTCAACACATTTTCAAAAAAAATCCTTTTTTAAGGCACCTTTTTTTAAACTTCTTTGATCGCGATTTGTCGCAACGAGAAAACCGTCTCTAAAGTCGTCTATTTCGCAAACATCAATACACGTAAGTTTGAGGGTGTAAATATCTCATTTATTTCATGTCTTTACTGTTTTTATGAGTTTATGAGCATGAACAATGCATAACACGATTCAAATATAGGTTAGACGAGCCAAAACCGAGTTTTGGCCTGAGACGGAAGCTCCTTGCTATGCAGGGAAGCTCGCGCCTGTTGTGGGTGTCCAGGTCAGACTCAAATGTGTTTGAGTTCGTCTTTCATCCAACACTTTCTTTTATTTTTACTTCTTTCCTTTTACGGTTTTTACCATTTTAATTCATTTTTATGACAAACTTTTTAACCATAAATCATAATCACCCTTGGTTTCTAATACCATGATGGTTTAATCCCTGACTCGGTGATATTATTTGGGTAATTACAAATTAAAGGGTAATTTAAACACCTTTTATTTTAGTTACCATTTTTCTCATTTGTTTACATTTGTAAATATATTAGTCATAATCCATAATCATCCTTGGTTCCTTATACCATGTCGGTTCAATCCGAGTAAGATGACAAACTTGACTAATTACAAAGAAATGAACTTAACATATTAGTTCATATCAAACATTTTACATTTTTATTTGTGAACTATGCTTTTCAAGCTTGCAAATCTGACAACGAATATTACTAAGATAATAGTAATTATTCCGAGTCATGCAAATCATTTAATCACAAAACGGTATTAAATAACCTTTTTAGCAACCTTTTAAAATGGTTTTAAACAACCTTTTTTACAACCAGGAGACGCCTCTTGGTTCGGCTCATGGCTCGCGGCCCAAGGCCTTCTGTTTTCATATTTTAAAACCAGGGCAGAGCCCCTTCCCTCGCCAATAGGCTCGCGCCCCAATGGGGCTGCCTAGCACTGTTCTTTTTCGTTTTGGTACGTGTCTAGGACGATCCCGATTACGGTTAAACCCGAATACATGATGGATCAGATTGACAAGCTTACGTTTTTACACTTTGTCATTTGACACCCTTTTTCAATAAGTGGATCGTGTTAAGCATCATAACCTGAACTTGGTAAATGGATGTTTAATTTCCGTTTTCACATGCAAATCAATCTAAATCCAACTTTGACACCAATTTCTTGGTAAATGCATAAACAACCGACTTAGAAAATATTCACATGTTAGGTTAAACTTTTGGATGTGCATTCATGCATTTACACCGTTTTATCAACTTTTGCAGTTAAACAACCATGATCGATAAGTAGAGGCCGCTAACGCGGGCGGGATTGGGTGTCCGATTAAAGGGCTTCCCAATACGTACCCTCACCCCTTACTCAGAACCTTTGGATAGTGGACGGCCTTATCCAGGGTGTACGAGAGTCATTTTAGGCATAGAATGCTAAAAGGGGGACGAGTCCTTATCTTTAGTACCTATGTCAAACACCGCTTTTTGCCTTGGTTGACCGAGGTATAAAGTGGATTCGAATGGGTTCCAAGCATCCCACAATTCTTGGTGGCGACTTCGAACATCTCTAATCGGTTCGAGACTTTTACCGAGACGAAACCGACCGATCTAAAGCGATCCGGTCGAAAGCATTTTTACGTCACCGAGCGTGGCTTTTAAAAGACTGCTGCATGTCCACAGATTGGCTTGGCGTGCAGGTGGCCCGTGACCGCAGATCGGTAGGTGGCCCAAATCCACAGACCGGCCTGTGGCCCATGTCCACAACTGACCCTAGGCAAAGTTGTAGGTGGTACTTCCCATAAGCTAACTGGACCGTGGTCAAGCCCATGGGCTCGTCCCTTGGCTCAGGAATTGTAGCCAGTTGCCCTGTGCAGGAACTGGTGAGGAGTTGGCCTGGATAGTATAGTTGGCCTGGACAGCATTAAGGCTTGGACTGAGAGCTCTTGCTCTAGCAGGTCCTTGGCCCAAATCCTTTTGAGCCCCTCAACGTTGCTTCGGTCTCCAGATTGTAATCTTCGATTGACCTGGGGGCTGTACTTTGACTTTCGCCCTGTCCAAGCCTTAGTCAAAGTGGGGGCTTTGTAGATAGCTGGTATCTATCGAATCTCTAATAAACACTTGATGATTATCGAACTACAACATGCTTAGGAATCGCTACGTTTGATCGCTAGTTTATATAAACTACGCGTCGAAAAACTCAAAAATGATTTCGAAAACAAAAACATTTTCAAAAAATTTAAAAAATACCTGGAGTGTTTTACGCTTGACGGCGGGGTCGCAATGACACTAACTAGAGTCAAAACCGACACCGGACCAAAAACTGACTCAAAATTAAAATCCCGACTCCAACAACGAGTCAAACACAAAAAACAAACGTCACAATGCTTCCATGCTAAGTATACACGGTATACTTGATGGTCAAGTACAAAAATCATGTCCTACAAAACCTAGGATAGAACAAACCACAAATCCAAATCCGTGATAGTGAAAAGACAACTCGTACACCCGCGGACATGTTCGCGCCTCTTCAAGCTGCCTATATGGCCAAGTCGCCCAAAACACACACCACCACACAATCCTCTATAAATACCCCTCAAATGCCACCATTCGAAGGTATGCGAGAGTCTGCCCCTTCTTTTATCCCTTAAAATTCTAGACCTCGACTTCTCGAGTCAACAACCGACGCGTATTTTCGACCTACCGATTGAAAATACGAGCCTTACACATTGTTTGGTACTGTCATCGTGCATTATATCACTTGACTTGCCACTTCGACCAACTACACCATCACTAAAGCTAAGCAACACTCCATACTTTACAAAAACGGTTTTAAATCGAGTTTTCCGACTCACGAGGTTTTACACATTGTCGATTTATCGTCAAGCAACCTAGCATGTAAGTATGAGGGGGTAATTAATCCTCTTATTTCATGTTCTTTTTATCTGTTTTTTATGACTTTAAGATGATAAAACATGCATAATATGATCCAAAATACGGATTGATTGAGCCAAAACTGAGTTTTGACTAGAAAAAAATGACGTTAGTTGTCACCACTACCAACCTCGCGCCTCTTTAGGCCTACCCAGCCAGAACTCAAATGTGTTTGAGTTCATCTTTTCCTCTATTTTCATTTATTATTTACAATCAGTTTTTACCATTTAAAATATTTCAAAACATTTTTTATAACAAGCATTTTTAACCATGAATAATAATCACCCTTGGTTCCTTATACCATGACAGTTTAATCCGTGACTCAGTGATGATATTAGGTTAATTAAATTTTTAAAGGGTATTTTAAAGCCTTTTTTACTAGTCTTAAACCCGTGCAAATTGCACGGGTTGCTATTATAGATTTTGTTATCATCAATTATGTAAAAAAAAATTATAATAATTACTCTTTGTGTAAAGTCATATTTTCAATTTGAATTATAATTCAACTGCAAATAGCAGGTTTGTACATGACGAACGTTGTAATATCATGAAGCAAAACTGACACAGTAAGTTTAATTGGCCAAGTATTCGTTGTAGTATGATTTGTCATCTTGTTAGCTAAGTTTGAGTTGCTACTTTGGTTGGGCGATTTTAAGAAAAAACTTAATTTATATGATGAAACTAAATTATACAGATGAAAATGAACACACAATAATCGAAAATTTGAAATGGTCGAAATAATTACGTAAAGTAAGATATGTTTAAGGTAATTAAGAATAAGATCGGATAAATTAATACAATTGTTGCACTTGTGCAGTTGTGCTATGGTATTAGCTAGGTTCATGTTGGGTTATCATATGAGACATTATACAAACGTTAAAATAATAGTGACTCGCTCCTGTTTATAAGTACATGTACATTCATGATTCATGTTGCAATTTATGAATGTATCGCAGCTAGATCCGTCAACACTTGATCCGCTCCTGTTTTCTTAGGTGGAAGACCTGTTAATGTTGACTCGTGACCCGTGCTCGAACACAAAAGCTATTTTAGGGTCGAAACCCATCCCGTTTCACCCGAACAAGAAACTTATTTCAGGGTTGAAATCCAAGTCGTTTGAGCCGTTGGGTCAAAGATAAATTAATAATATTATTAAAACATTAATATTTGAATATTATATTTTATAAAATAAATAGAAAAATAGTATTTCAATATTTTAAATATAAAAAATAAATAAAATTTATATTATTAACTAATAATTTTTTTTTAAAAAAAAATTAATTTTTATAACTAGTTTAAAATATGTTTGACAATTAAGGAATATAATTATATTATAAATATTAAATATGATTTAATTTTACGAAGTGTGTTTTTTCGTCTCAAAATATGATAATATAACGGACATATACTATTTTGGCTTGAAGTCTAACTTTGACTCGATCCATATGTAACCGACTCGTATTGTGAATTGTGATCCAACCTGTATGGCCCGAGCCTCCTAATACATTTGACGGGCTTAATTAGAGATATTCACAATTGTCTCTCATTTAATTATATCCTTCATTTAATTGGTCTCACTTAAAATGGGTATATCCATCTAAAAAATAAAATGGGTCAAATAACACCTTATTTAGCTAGATAGTAGAATTGCTATTTTATTAGTACCTAATATGAACTTTAATTTTATCTTACCCATTTTAATTAACTCGTCTTAAAATTAAGATAAATAAAACGGGTCAAATAACACCTTATTTAGCTAGATAGTACAATTACTATTTTGTTAGTACCTAATAAAAAGTTTAATTTTATCTTACCGATTTTAATTAACTCGTCTTAAAATTAAGATAAATACGCCATTTTAAATGAGAATTTGTGTATCCGAAGCGTCTAAACTTAGTATATGGCCCGTAATGTCCCTCATTTACCATTTATACCCACCATCGTAATCTTTTATATATAAATTCTCCCTCAATCAATAGCCCTAATTAAAACTCTTTGCACCACTACCTCCCTCAACGGCTCAACCTTCCTTCTTCCTCTATAGAAACGCCGCCTCCATACTCCTCCTCCACCCACTCTATAAGACATGACTCTTTTGCAATCGGTTGGAAAAATCTCGCACTTCCGCTATTTTGACCCAAATTTTGTAAATCTAATGATAATTGTATTTAACTCTACCTAATTTTTTAAAGGATAATATTAATTTTCTTTTTCTAATGTAGAAATTTTTGTTTTCAAACAAATTTTCACCCTTTATTAATAATCATTAATTGTACATCTTTTCATTTTGAAATATATTTTACTATTTAATCACTATTTATGTCGCTACTCTTTAACTTTAGAGATCGAATGCTTTTATTAGTATTGAAGTCGTCGCTCGAATATTTTCGAAGCAAATATTCTTCTTCAATTAATTTCTCTTTTTTTTTCATTTTTTTATTAATGTTTATAATATTAATTACTTATTTTGAGTTTTTTTGTTTCCCGTTGAAATGAATTCTTCAATCTTTGTAACCTATAGTTTTAATTATTAGTTTCTGTCGACCCTTAGATCTTTAAAGATGTACATCTAGAGAATAAGAGAATTTAACTCTATTTTTATTTCAATAGTTACTCTTCAATTCGCCAATAATAATTGGCTAAATTTATATTTTAATAATGTATTTTGTCAATATTTAAAGTATTTTTATTTTAATAATTTTTTCACTATTTTTTCCAGTTGTTCATTTTTAAATCTTTATCAACTTATCACTGAAAATTATTAATTATAATTTTAATAAAGTAAATTAATCATAGCAAATTATTTTACACAAATATCAAGAGGGGAAAATCAGATCATATATAAATGTTGAAACGAACGTTGGTGGGGTACTCTTTCAATAAAAAAAAAATTATAATTTGTAGTTTCAACCACAGGCTGACACATCGGCTCTGTGGTTGTTCTTTTAATAAAGAAGATTCATTTTTCTACATTTGCAAAAGATCATATTAGTCATACATGGATAATCATCCTTGGTTCCACATACCATGTTGGTTTAACCCGAGTACGATGATAAACTTTGACTAACTACAAAGCAATGAACTTAATATACTGAGTTCATATCAAGCATTTTTACACTTTTTTTTACAAAACAATCCATGTTAAGTTTGCAAAACCAAACCCGACATCGAATATTATCAATACAACTATAATTATTCCGATTCCTGTTCTTCATATTAGCACAAAAGCGGTCTTAACGACCTTTTCAACAAAAGCGGGTTTTAACACCCTTTTACAAACGATTTAACAAACACTTTGAACAACCAGGAGACACCCATTTGGGCCGTCACCTAACTCGCGCCTAGACAGGCTCCCTGTTTTCTACATTTCAAACCTGGGCAGGCTCTATTGCATCGCCAACAGGCTCGCACCTCAATAGGCTGCCTGGCACTGCTCCTGCCCCATTTCCAGCACTCGTCTAGGACGATCCTGACTTCGGTTAACCCGAACACAGGACAGATCAGATTGATGAGTTTGCATTTTACACTTTGCATTCTAAAACACTATTTTAAGACAAATGGATCATGTTAAGCACCATAAACCTCACTTCGTAAATGGATGTTTAATTTTCGTCTTGCATGCAAATCAACATTAAATCCAACTCGACATCAATTACTTGATACTTGGATAAATAACCGACTTAGCAAACTTTCGCATGTTATGTTTAAACTTGTGGATGCACATTCATGCATTTATCTCGTTTTATCAACTTTTGCACTTAACCAACCAAGATCGATCAGTAGAGGCCAATACCGCGGGCAGGGTTGGGTGTCCGATTAAAGGGTTTCCCAATACGTACCCTCACCTCTTACTCAGAAACTTTGGATAGTGGACGAACTTATCAAGAGCGAACAAGACTCATTCTAGTGATAGGATGCTAAAGAGGGACGATTCCTTATCTTTAGTACCTATGTCAAGTACCGCTTTTTTGCCTTGATTGACCGAGGTATAAAGTGATTCGAACGGTTTCCAGGCATCCCATAATTTCTTGGTGGCGACTCCGAAAATCTCTAGCATCGTTTCCAGACCTTCACTGAGACAAAACCGACTGGTCTAAAGCGATCCGGTCGAAAGCATTTCTGAGCCACCGAGCGTGGCTTTCTGGCTGCTGCATGTCCATAGACTGGCTTGGCGTGCAGGTAACCCATGTCCACATTGTCCATCCACATATGTGTGCATACAATGGTAGACCCCCCGTTGCTGAGGCAGACGTTGTCACACCGGTAGGAGCAGTGGCATTGAGAGGAGAACCCGCGAGGATGACGAGGGATGATCGGGAGGCAATGAGAGAAGATCCAGCGAGGATCCCGAGGGAGGATTGGGAGTTAATGATGACCAATGATGGGCTTCTTTAGAGCATTCGACAAGCTGGAGTACTTATTAGTATTTAGTTTCTTGAACTTGTTTTTATTAGTGTTACATTTGTTGTATTGTTTACATTTTTCTTGTTTTTATTGTTGAACTTCTTATGATAGACTTTCTATTATAATAATTTTATTTTTTAGACTTGGATGTCATATTTTTTTATTGGTCGATTATGATTACGATAACGATTACGATTAGCATTAAGTACAAATACGATAACGGAAGATTAAAGCGATTTTAGCGAAAGTTAAAAACTAAAAAATGCCTAATTCATGGCCCAAACGTGTAGAAAACACTGCACAGCCTAGGGTAATTCGTGCAGAATTGACGACCTGGCTTAGGCCCATTCATATTACCTACACGTCCCTGCCTAGACCATTTCGTGTATCTTACACGTGTGGGCCTGGCCTGGCTCGTGTAGTTTACACGTAATGGCCTGGGTCTCTTCTTGTAATCTACACGAATGGACCTTTCTTTTTTATCAAAACATCTATGACAATAAAATTACGTATAAAAACAAACTATGAGTATAAAAAAAAATTAATAACATGATACGATTAATATTACCAAAAATCAAATATTCCCCAATTACATATATATTACATCATCTTCATTACGATAAGGGTTGTGAATCATAAAAAAAAAATAACGGTACGATTAATATTACCAATAATCAAATCTTCCCCAATTACACATATATTACATCATCTTCATTACGATAACGGTTGTGAATCAGACCCGAAAATACATACGACATCCAAAAAGTGAGTCTTTCAATATGAATGTATTCATAACGGTCAATGTCGTCATCGCGAAGTGACGACCAACGACCGTGTATCGGAGGCATGGCACACTTATCATCGACGCGTAATTGCACAAAATGATTACCTGTAAAAAGAATCCATAGAATACCATTCAGGGCACGGACACTGGGAGCAGCTCGAAAAGGAAGATATGTTGAAGAACCGGACCAAATGTGTGTGCCATCTAATAGATATGACATTGTCACCAAACATATGGTCCAGTTGAACAATGTAGCAAAACGAAATAAATCCAAACCTTCCATCCCATTTGTTTGGTTTTTGACATCCTATACGGTGAGTCCATTTAAACTGTCTACAAGTATTGTTTAGCCGACCATAGTAAACTTTGACATAGACATTGTCTTTCAGCTCTCCAAAAGTAGGTTTTGCATCTCGAAGTAGATTCTTTTATTTCCTGTTTTAGCATGTCACATTACCCAAAAACGACAATGACCATCCCCATCAGGGTCAAATGCACCTAAAAAACAATCTTTGATCGAGATCGGCACGAACTCCTCATAAATGAAACCCCCAATGTGGGATATAGGGTCAAAATTGAGCTGAAGGGGAGCTCTGTCACCTACATCGAGAAACAATTTTTTTTTTTTAACAATTAAACAATAAAAACAATTAACAATTTATAGACAATTATAAAACAATTAACATTATAAACAATTAAAAATTTTTATTTTTTAAACAACTAAAAAATAAAACATAACATACCTTCATCGGTATTGTTTTCGTACTTGGGTGACTACGTGATGTGACTCATATTTGAGCACGTTTAGTCCCCGAATTAATCTCGTTCCCATGCTTTCTAGCACATATTTGGGTAATTTATTATCTTTAGTTTCCCATTTTGCATATTCTTTGAGGTTTTGTGTCCTTGGTAGGAGAGGATGGCTAACCTTGCATTTATGAGGCAAAATGGAGATAAATGGATCGCATCTAATGACCAAGCATCAAAGAGAAGACCGACACTAGAGGCCTAAGTAGATAAATAAAGTAAAATGGGCAATGATGAAAAGATCCTTGCATCCTCAACACGATCCTTGCGGATTGTTAAGTAGCCAAACAAGGGAACAACTCTGTCCAAGGATCCGAGCGGCCCGAGCATGATCCGAGCGTACCAAAGTGCCAGGATCCGAGCGGCTTGATCCCAGGACGAGCGGATTGAAGAGCTATGATCCGAGCGTCACCTCCCTGATCTGAGGGGATCTTCTTACAGAACAGCTCGTGCCTCAGCACAGGACGAGCGGATCATAGTGGGACTAGCAGAGACGATCCGCGCATGTCCCTTGTGAGTTGCATTTCCTCAAGTTTTATTAGGGTCTTAATAGTCATTTAAGCTCTTAGTAACCCTAATCCTTGTACTTAATTTTAGTATAAATACCCCTTTGTACTACCTAGATTATAAACAATTAACAAGTTATAATCAATTCTTAATAGTAGTTTAATCAATTCTTAATCCTCTCTTAAATTAATCTTAATTTAGTTATAATACATTTCTCAACATTAATCACATCTTAATCTTTCATTAATCTCTCAATTGTTCTTCCTTTTATTTGGGTAATTAGAAGATTATTTGGATTTATTTGGAGGATTGACAATCTTCCATCAATCATCAAGTACTTCTATTATTCTTTGCTTTATTATTTGGATCATCTCCATAGGTATAATTCCTTCTTACCCTTGTTTAATTATTGCTAATCACTTTACTTTATTCATCATGTTTTGCTTTGTTAGTATGATTGACAACCTTATTAGCATGCTAAACTTGATCATGAGTGAGTAGTTTCTCTAGCCAGGGTTAATGGGGGAATTAGGGGAAACAAATATGGGGATTGATCTATGCTTAATCTAATATATTTTCATAATTAATTTGCTTGCTTGTTGTGATTTCAACCTATGCACATGTTATGTTTGATGAAATGTGAGCCTATGAATCCTTGTATTTTTTGATCATCCCTTATCTTTTCAATGAGGCTTGTAAGATATAAACCAACTCGAGCCTCATTAGACCATGCATAGAGTTGAATAGGAAGAATTAAGTCGACTTTTCGGTGTTGTACACTCTAGACGACTCGGCTCCGGGACCCAAATCTTCCTAGGGATTGTAAGACATACACTAACTCGATCCCATCACAACAATAAGTGTTTGCATCTAATTGAGAACATGTTTGTATAATCTACTCCCATGAATCCTCTATGAACCCATGACACCCTAGTGCCTTTAATCAATTGTTTAAAAACCCCTTTATTTGCTTTACTTTGTTTTCATTAATTTACGTTCATCTTGTTGATTAGTTTAGACTACATCTCATCTCAACCCAATTTGTGACACCCTTAGACATAGCTACTTACAATTGAAAATCCTACATCAATACCCGTCCTTTGGGATCCGACCTTTACTTACCTCTTTGCTAAGAGTAGTTTGTGAATTATAAATAACGTTTTGGTTGGTAGCTTTTGACGACGAGTTTTAACCGAGCCAAAAATGGCGCCGTTGCCGGAGACTGTGTTAAATTGATTTGATTTTCATTAATTGTTTTTAGTTGTGTCTTTCTTTACCTTGGGGAAGTTAATATCCTCAAGGTTGTTCTAATTGTTTTCGAGTTGTTTGATATTTTGCATGACAAGGAGATCACAAGGTAATTTATTACCTATTGATTTTGAGATTGAAAGGACCTTAACCAACAATAGAAGAGTTGCTAAAGGTAATTCAAGAGTTGTAGGTATTGGAGAGATTGTGGACATTCAACCAAATAACATTGAGTTTGCCAACCCTTTTGCAAGAGAAGGAGAGGATACCCCAGTTCAAAACCCACCACAAAATCAACCTACAATGCCTAAATTTTCATCACATTCCGTACCAACCGAGGAGAACCTACCAAACGGTACTCCTACACCACCACATTTAACCGGTAATTTCTTTGCCAAATCCGCATTCATACAATTAGTTGAGAGAAGTCAATTTGTAGGGATGCCTAGTGAAGACCCGCATTCACATATGGAGACTTTTTGTGACTATTGTGATGCAATTTCTCAAACCGGAGTTACTCAAGACCAAATCCGATGGGTATTGTTTCCTTTCTCTTTGATCGGTACTGCAAAGTAATGGTTGAAGAGCCTAGACAAGGCTACACTTGGTATTGATTCATGGTAGAAGTTATCACTTGCCTTCTACAAGAAATTCTACCCTCCGGAGAAGACTAATATGTTGAGGGCCCAAATCACCGAGTTCAAGCAAAGGGATGAGGAATCATTATATGAAGCATGAGAGAGATTTAAGGACACTTGTCGTTCTTGTCCACACCATGGACTTAGTGAGTGGTTCCTTGTGCAACAATTTTGGAATGGCCTACATGAAGACTCCCGCAATATTCTTAATATGGGATCCAATGGGATGTTTACCGAAGTTGATGACAATCAAACATGGGCCAAAATCGAAGAGATGGAGGTTCATAATTCCCAATATAGTAGGCCTCGAAAGGCCATAAGAGGAGGAAAGAATGAGGTAGATTCCATCACTCAATTGGGTGCTCAACTAAGTGCTCATATTGACACCATCAATTTGAAGTTTAAGAAGGCCATGGCTAAGCTTGATGAAGCCTCCAAATCACCCAAACAACATGTTAATGCTATGGTGACATCATCCTCAATCCTAAGTGGAGTATGTGAAAGTTGTGGAACCTTGGGACATGATCGAAGCAAATTTAGGGGAACAAGTGAACAAGTCAATGCTTTCTAAGCATACAAGAGTGGTGCCCCTTATTCTAACTACTACAATGAGAATACCAAATTCCATCCAAATCTTTCATACAAGAGCCAAAATGTCAAAACCCCCAACAAACATACACCCCACCTCCAATGAGAAACCAATCTCAAGGACCCTTTTTCAACCAAAGCCAAGGTTACCAAAATCAACCTTCTTACAACCAACCAAATGACCAAAGCTTTGATGTTCAAAAAGCGGTCCTCCAAATGCAAAAGAACCAACAAGAATTTTTCACCCAAATGCAAAAAGATAGCCAAGCTAAAGAGATCACCATAAACAACATTCTTGCCCACACCAAAATGTTAGAAACTCAATTGACTCAATTTGCATCTTCTAGCTCTCAAAGACAAAAGGGGCAATTACCACCTCAAGGTAATCCCCCAAGACATGAGACGGTTAGTGCCATCCATTTGAGAAGTGGTACAAGATATGAGGGGCCGAAGAGGCCAATTGAGGAAGATATTGTGGATGTTATTCACACGCAAGTAGTTGTGGAGAACTCTAAGGAGGTAGATCCTACCTCCAATGAAGTTTCAAAGAAGAAGAATGAACTTTCCAAGTTGGTCATCAAGCTTAGGCTTAGCTTGTCGACTTGGGAATGGAAGTCTAATCACAATAGGCTCTTTTGATCAATCATGTTCCGGCTTATACAAAATAAATGAAAGATATTCTTACCAAGAAGAAATCCATCCGAAAGCTAGAGACTATTGCCTTTACCAAAGTGAGTAGTGTTATTCTTCAAGAAAGTTCCCCTCCAAAGCTCAAAGATCCGGGAAGTTTTTCTATTCCATGTACCATTGGCGACACTACATTCAACAAAGCATTGTGTGACCTTGGAGCAAGTGCAAGTGTCATGCCATACTCGGTATGTAAGAGGCTAGGGATGGGAGAGCTCAAATGCACCAACATCACTCTTCAAATGGCGGATCGATCAACAAAAGTACCTTTAGGGGTATAGGTGTTGGAATATGTGTCCTCCGACAATAATGCGATCACGACTGTTGATCATGATGATCACATGTTTAAATCTCATTATAAAGAATACAATTGGGAAGTAATTTTGTTACTGTCAACTGGTCAACATATATCGGTAATGATTGGCAGACTAGAGTTTGACATTACTCTCGTGCGACGGTGGTGATCAGTTGACCCCCTAGGTCATACCTATAGGGCAACACTCTTAATTGATTATTTAATTAATCGTATAATGTTGCGAGTTAATTAAATTACTTGAAAATTGACGGACGATTTTTGAAGTAAAATTTACGTATCAAATTGAAATGTGATTAAATAAGATACGGTCTGAGTAATTGAATTGTATCATTACTCGAATGAAATAATTGTTTAATGTAACAATTAAATTTGAATGAATTGTTATAAATACAAACTGTTGTGATTTATAAATTGGTAAAATTTTTGGTACAAGTAATTATGATATTACTAAGTCGATTTTTGTATGTGACGTATTTTTGATAATACGTTGATTTTTAATATGTTAAAAATACATAACAAATTTATGTGACATGTGACATGTGACATATTGACAATTGACAAAAATAATATGGATTTCATAGTATCAAATGGACCGAAATAATAAGAGAGGTTTAAGCTAATTAATTGTTTTATTTAGTGGTAAACATAATGATTAAAAAGCAAGAGTAGCCATGCAACCCTATTAACCTTGTGAAGACAAATATGGGCATGTATTGGCTCCCCTAAAGACCTCCACCCACCCGGTTTTCCAAGAGAGAAAGGGAAGGGTTTTGTCTTATATTTTCTAATATACACTACTTAGTTTTAGTTACTGTATCATTCATTCAAACTATTATCCAAAATTTAAGATTTCTAGAGAGATAAAAAGCTCCCTTATTCTTCTCCATTAAACCGAAATTGTTAAGTGTTTATAATAATTTTGGGTCAATTTTCTACTAATTAATATTATACTAGTTCTTGTAATATTAATTAAATTAAGAGAAAGCTTTGGGTATTAATCCTAAGGAGAGATCCTATACTTGGATCTTTGTTCTTCCATAAGGGAAAGCTCAAGAACAAGAGATAAAGGTGATCTCTCTTGTGCCCATTAAACCGAGATCATCAATGTAAGGACATGATTTCTCCTCTATTTTAATATTGTTTGCATCCATAAAATCCACATTTAATTTTATGACAAATTAATTTCGACATATATGAGTATGTTAGTATGTATAAAGATTTACATTTCCTTCAATCGGTATCAGAGCCACGGTTGTTTGCATGCAAATTGGTTAAAAGTTTTTCCGAGTTATTAGAATAACATATAAAACTTGTAAAATTTGTGTTATTATGAGATATCACGAAATTAATCCATGCATGCTAATATTTCTGGTCCTAAAATGTTTTAGGATATTTTGGTTAATTTTTCGGATTTTTATTGTTCATATTTTACAATAATGGCATTTAAATATGATTTTATGAGTAAAAATGTCATTTTTGGTCTAAAATTAGCTATACTTCGAATTTTTCATTGATTTTTGGATATGTTGTCAAATATATTATTTTGAGATAACCTGTAAATTTTCATAAATTTTGGACTTGTTATGCTCGAAAAATGAATTTTTCATTATTAAATTCGGATTTAGGTGAAAAATAGGTTAATATGAGTTAAATTTCGAATCTGGTCATAGAAAATTAATATGTTGTCACATGAAATTTTACAAGATGTGTGTAAAATAATTGGCTATAAAGAAGTCTTTTTGCATGATTTATGGATTTTTGAAGAAAAATAGCATAAATAGTGACATTATTAGTGCAAAATTAATAAAACATAATCTATGACTTAGGAAAAACGTCTAATGTTGCATTTTATTATCTGTTTCAGATCTAAAATTGAAAAGTTAATGAAAATAATTTTTCCATGTTTTTATGATTATTTTATTAAAAATCGATAAACCGCAACATTGTTTTTCCGGAAAAATTTCGAAATTTTTAACCTAAGATTTAGAACATTATGAGTGTCATGGAATTTTTCCAGAATGTTCATGAATTTAAATTTTAAATTTCAAATTTATTTGAAATTTTGTGATTTATTTGAAGTTTATGGCTTATTTTTGTAATTTTTGGTCCATTTATGAACAATTTTATAAAATATGGGTTAATTATGGTCAAATTATTAGTGAAGACTAAATTTTGAGTCCTAAGAGGTTAGGGTAATTAACTTATGCATAAATATGAGTTTATGTATTTTGTGATTATAAAATGTTGAAATCACGCAAATCCGTAAAAACCGAGTAATATACGATATTGGCTAATTAAAGGCGATTTAGCATAAAATTGAGCATGTTTATACATAATATAATGCTGCATTTTTCTTAATGATTGTCATAATTTTAATTTATGTAATTTTTGAATTATGTAATTTTACTTAGTATGGCCTTAGATTTTAATTGGTATTTCCCGAAATGTATGGGAATATCGATTCGGTTGTAATTTTTATTGTGATCTCGTATCACCGTTTTGTAATTTAATAGATTTATTTTATTTTAGTTACAAATGTATAATAGGAAATTATGTAATTTATTATGTATTTTTTTTATTCATTCCGGAGTTCCCAAAGACGGATTTCTTCAAGAATGGCGATACATAAAGACGGTGTTACCTCGAGATGCGTGCCACAACCGAAGTTCAAGGGACCAATGGAGTTGGTTTCCGAATATGTAATAGTTAAATAGTTTTTCTATTTTAGGAAAGGCCATACTAGGATTTATTTATTTTTATGCTTGCATTTTATTTTATGTCACATGCATCGCTAAATCGCCATAACTAAAACATGCATTCTTATTTTATCGAGTTTATCGACCGTGTCAATTAAAATTATCGTAGTTCACCGCTTTATTTCACTTAAAATGTGATAGATAATAAATTGGCATGACCTCTCGCTAAAACAATTAATTGAGACATAGCCTTACCAAATAGTAGAAACCATGAAAACCTATTTCGCGAGGGAGTGCACTCGGCTACCCCGGGGTACAAACCTTGTTACGTAGGGGAAGTGGGTGATGAATGTCAATCCACCGAATTCATGTTGATAAGGGATGTATCGGCTACCCCGTGCCCAAGTTGATGTGGGTTTGGATAATGGACACATTTATTCGAAATTTGGATTGAACTCAACAAAAGTTATTAATAAGGGTTGCATCGGCTACCTCGTGCCCTTGTTGATGTGTTTTGGGCTATAGATAAATATTAGAGTAATTTTATCGACCAAGAGTTCTAAAAGTAGAATCGATTAAAAGGTTAATCTACCGAGTTATATTGATAAAGGTTGCATCGGCTACCCCGTGCCTAAGTTGATATGAATTTGGGTCTTGGAATCATTTATCTAGTTGGGTAGAGGTCACTAGAAAAATGCATAAAACTTGTTTAAATCATACATTTTTACGAGTAATATTAAAACGACAATTGTTTTACTCCTTATATTTTGTTTTGTAGACCACTTCTTTTTCATAACAAATGGCAACACCAACACCAACTCCTAATGCTACACCTCTCGCTACTTCATCTTGGCTCCGATCCTTTATGGATCGATGTAAACTTGAAAAGAATGGGTCAAATTTCTCCGATTGGGATGCCCAACTCAAATTAGCCGCCGAAGGTGACGACAAGCTTCGTTACCTCACCGAGGCCTCTCCACCCGAACCCTCCACTAGGTCCACCGCGGCCACTAGGGAAGCATATGAGGCTTACCAAAAGGAGTCCGCCGCAATGAAAAATGTCTTAATATTTGCGATGGAGGCGGACCTCCAAAGGAGAGCTTTTAAAATGGGCAATGCTAATGAGATTTACTCCAAACTTGTGACCATGTGTAACATTCCGTATTTGTTACGTTTAATCGATGAGTCAAAAGTGTGTTAACCGTGTTAGAATTGCGTGACGCCCGTAAGCACAATATACAATACCTTTCTGTTGTTTGAGTATGGGAGCGAACTTCGGGACGAAGTTCATTTTAAGGGGGGGAAGACTGTAATACCCCGTATTTTATATAATAAATTAAATGGATATCATATAATATTATTTATTATACATTTTATCATATTATATTACTAATTGAGTCGGGCAAATTGTTGAGTCGATAATTATGTTAAGTTACTTTATTTAACTCGCGTCGTATCGAGCTAAGTTAATTGAGTCGGTTTTATATATAATTCGAAAGGTGAGCTAAACAATTAATCATCGACCCATTTGAGTTGGCCCAATAACATGTCCAGCCCAATAACCCTAACCCAATTTAACCCTAACCCTAAAGCCTAAACCTAATTTTACCCTAACCTCCCTCAACCCGCCTCCCTCTTTCACGCCACCCTTCTTCACCAGCTTCAAACTCGGCTTTCACGCAAAACGAGAGAGAGAGAGAGAGCATGGGTGGTCACGGTGCAGCAAGGAAGGGCTAGGGGTGGTCGTCGACGTCCTTAGGCGGCCGTGGTGGTGTTATGGTGGCGAAAAATGGTAAGAGCAATTCCTTCCTCTGTTTTATATGAATGTCGTGGGTTGTTGGTTGTAGTGTCGTGTCTTAGAGAGGGGATATGGGTGGTTGATGTCGGGGTAAGTGTAATGGGTGGTAAGGGACGAGTGGAGTGGTGGTGGTTAGGGTGGTTTTGAGCGGTGATAATGACAGTAAAAGGCGGCGGGCAGCGACAGGGGTGGTAGAAACGGGTTTAAGATGCGGGTTTCAAAGGGCGAGTTAGAGAGGTTTGTGTTGGGGTGGCACCACCGTGGACTCGGGGAGGTCGAAATGGTGGTGCCACGGTGTCTGGGTTCGTGGGATGACGGTGAGCGAGACGGTGGTGGTGAGGCGGGGATAGGGTGTTGGTTGCGGTGGAGGAAAGGAGAGAAGCAGTGGGTGTTGGTGAGGCACGGCGTGGAACCAGGCCAAAAGAAGGCCACGGTCGACTCGCGGCGAGAGTCGACCGTCGTGGGGGTGGTCCTTGGTGGTGGTGTTGAAGTGGGGGACTGACCTGGTGGTTGACACGGTGGTGAGGTGGTGTGTGGTGGTGCGTGAGTGCGTGTGAAGGGGGGTGTGTGGATGACGGGCTGTTTTGGTTTTTGGAGCGGGTTTTCGTAATTCAATCGTTATATTTCGTTATGGGTCATATTCTTAATTTATTAATTAATCCCCGAGTCTTCTAAATAATTTATTTGAGTTAATTCCCGAGTACATTAAAATAAGTAGAGACGGGTTTGAGTCGGGATTGTTGAGTTGTTCAATGTTTGATTCGGATTCTTTAATCTTATAATCCATTTAATTATCATATTAATTATCCAATTTAATTTCCGAGTCAGTTAAATAATTCAAGTCGGGTTTTGAATCGGGTTTGTTGAAATAGAAAATTACTATATCGGGAAGTTTCCATTTTTAGGAAGTTCTATCATTAATAACCCTCTATCTTGGGAACGGGAATAGTGAAGTAATTGTTATCATTATTTATCTTTCAGAGAGCGATTTCGTGATGATATATTATTGGGCATCTGTCCATTGACCGCTTAATCGCTTAATTGGATTTCTTTGGCACTTGAGGTAGGGAAATACACTTGTCTTATTATCGTCATTGTTGAATTGTGTTGACTTGATTCCTGGTTGTTGATTTACGTTATCATTTATATTCGGAAAGGTGATTGACTGATTTGATCGTATTGAGTATGATATCACAACATCGGGTAAGCGGCATGACTTTATGATTTATCGATTCGGTGAATTATATACATATTGTATTGCATTAATTACTGTTGAGCATTTCATATGCATTGGAGTTGGAGGATGATGTGGTGGTGACGATGTTGAGATACGAGGTGATGTTGTGATAAGGCCCAGGCGGGTTCTGCAGGACTTGCCCTGGTGTCCTCGTTTGTTGGTGGCGGATCGACTTGGTCGATATATATAGTCTACCGGGATCGGTATGGCATTTGGGTTGTCCGGGGTATGAGATATGAGATATGTGTTGAGATGGAGATGGAGGTGACGGAGGAGCATGCATATCATATTTATTGTTTCATTGTTTTCCCTACTCAACCTCGTGGTTGACCCTGTGTATTCGTGAACACTTGTGATGAACCATAATGGGAGCAGATTTGATGGTACTAAAGATTAGCGACTTGGGAGCTATGGGATGCGTGAGGACTTGGCCAATCTACCTAGAAGTTTAGACCACATAGTAGAAGTTATCACCTAATTTATTTTCCGCTACGAGTTGTATTTATCTTATATTAGTTTAGTGGGATAATTGTAATAACATGTAATCATTAAGTTTTAATTTAAAGTACTTTGGTATTGTTGTACTTTGTTATTCACTACCTCGGGAAACCGAGATGGTAACACCGTCATTTATCTGAGGAGTCCTAGTTCAGGCCCTTAAATAAACGGGGGTGTTACAAAGTGGTATCAGAGCGAACGATCCTCAGGCCTAAACCAATGAACCCAATGAACGTAGGATGTGTCTAAATAAAATGAACCCCTGGGAATAAACTGTTAGGAGCTCACAGTGCGGTTAAGAAGGCGCCCTTAATGCGTGCTCTTTTGCCCTCTCAGTTTTGAACCAGGCAACCCAAGAGAAAACGAGTGAATGGGATAGTTAGAAGGAAAACCTTGGATATAAGCGAGTGGATGTATACCTTGAGACCTAGTGCTGAAATTATGATATTTATCTGGATGGATGTTAATGACGTGTTGATAGTGCTATTATGTCTGGTAATATGTGGTTATATGATCCCAAAGCCATGCTAGTATAGTATCGTGATAGTAATGAGAGACACCATTGAATTGCTTGTTTCTAATCGTAGCAATCGTGATTAGATGTAAGGGGTAGGTCGGGAGGCGAAGGGACTTCTATGGGATAGATGTTTACGTAAATACAAAAGTGTGAGATTTAAGTTAGGATGAGTTAGTATTGATAGTATGGTTGTAAGAGCTTGGAACATGGAAAATGAATGATTTAGTGTTGAAATCCGTTTTGTTTGATTTTACTCTGTAATTGATCTTGCTGTCATTTCTTTTCTGTTAATTTCCTATGGATGAAAATTTTATGAGAGTTAGCCTCGTGAGTTAGTGTTCATTTGGCGTTGGTTTCATGCTTATATGATATACGGATTAGAAGTAATAAATATTTTAGTGGGCTGTGGTCAGGAAGTTCCTGTGCAGTGATGTTTTGACCAATGATCTTGTAAAAATCCTCATTTAAATTGTATTGATAATTTTTGCATAATTCTAACTCCATCGATCAGAAGATTCGCATATGTTTTCAAATTGTTAAGCCACGAAAATTCTTGATGCTTCTATATTAAATGGTACGTTTTGAAATCTGGCCCAAGTTTCGAACCAATTGCCGTCACATACTTATTTGGAACAACTGAGTTGTAAAATGCTTTAAAAATGAAATTCTTGTGCTTTAGACATAATTCTTTTTCCCCTGTGTTTTTAACTCTCGGTATGTTATAAAAAGTAATCTAACTCAAGTATTCGTTGGACGGTTATTTATTTGTGATTTTTAGAAGTTACAACGCGAATCATGACTTGTAAAATGTGCGTACTATGTGATTTTTCATATAATTGTTTGGTTATTTCATGAGCCTTATTAATGTGATCTTATAATGTTTTATATGATGATAGTAGCACGCATGTTCAGTAGTTATGTATCTTAACAGGCGATAAAATTAAAGTCTAGTTGATAACATTGTTGGCATGATAGCGTGAGTAAAATTGGATAGCTTAAATTGATTCTTAATCAAGGGTGAAATATTTTATACGAGTCCAGTTGTTGCATATTTTATGTATGTTTGGCATGTTGTAATATCTCTAGTATGTTCATCATATTTGCAAGGTGGTCGAATATATATATAATATAAAACTATGTCCTCATATCTTGGTAAAGTTGATGGCGTTAAAAGTTAATTTGATTGTTCTAATATACTCGCATGAATAATTATAATAATTATGTCTAAATGTTTACACATGGATGAAAGTAATGAGTATGTCCAAATGTACACACATGAAGGATGCATCTAAGTTCTAATGTCTTTCATATGAGTTGTGTGCCAATAGTTATATTTATTACCTTCATCACTTTAAATTATTTCAGTTGGACCTAAAACTATAACATGATAATAAACAATGTTGTTATTCCTTATTGCATATGTTCGTTATTATATTGTCATAAAATGCTAAAGTGATTCTTGCAATTGTATGGGTGTGATATAAAGGAAACTGTTTGATATAACATGACAATTGGCATATCTATATTCTCGAGTCGTTACTATCAATTATATTACAATAAAAATCGTCATGATAACTATGTTGGCAATTATAATGGGATAACTCTTTTGATGATTCACATGATATGCATTGGTTTAAATGATAGTCATTATAGTTACATTTAATTGAGCCTACGAGTTGCCTAATTATTCAATCATGCAAATCAGAGAAGTTGTTCAAGTTGCTAATCTCTTATCATAGCTAGTGTTCTACAAAGTATATGATGGCAAATGTATATGTTTAAACTATTTATACAATATCTCTTGTTTTCTTTGAGAATGAATTATACTAAGTTCTTTGGACACAATTGAATGATATGGTTGCTAAAATGTGAAACATAGGTGTGATATGGAAGTAATGTTGTCGTTGTCATAGATCATATGTAGTTACTTTTATTGGGAAACATGTTTTCAGAATTGATATCGTGCAAACAATTTTTATAATTTAAAGTATGAATTGTGGGTATGTTGTTGATTGCTTAAATTCATCGACCTAATTCGTGACCTAAACCAGTGAGTGAGTAAAGGGTGGAATGGACGTGTCAATAAGATCCTGTGATTGTGATAGATAGTAGTGGTAGATCTATTTCTGTGATATGTTTACAAATGTGAGAAGTTCTTAAATTGTTTTGTTGATTTTGCTCTCGCTCGTTCATAGTCTATAATTGATCATCAAATTTGTTTAGTTGTGAAACCGTGTAAACCTTGGTTCCTTTCTTGTTGTTCTTTTAGTTTGATGTTGTGTTTTTAAGTTAAGCATGAGCTAGTAATAAATGCTACTTGTTGACAATCAGTTAATTCCTTAATAAAACCTCGTTTCGACCTTAACGTTGATGCGCAATCCCTTATCATGTATTCTTTCCTGTCACATGTGGTTGATAATGATTTTGTTGTATAGGTATATGAAAATTGAAAAGAGGTTACGAGGACGTAACCATGTTTCTAGTCGGGTAGGATTGTAAAATCTTAATGTTTATGTTGCACTTGTTTGTAGATGGTAGTTTTGACCAAGTAGATGTTTCGTTGTGGGGTATCTATGCAAATGAGTTCTATATGTTTTATTCATGCTTCTGTTAGTTGGTTGATGTGTAAAAGAAGAGTGTAGTTAAACTATTGATATTGAGATTTAGATTGGCCACTAGTATTGAGTTGTGGGGCCTTTGTGCCGAGTTACGTTGCGGTCCAGTGAGACCATGGTTATTGAGTTACTTGAGTTTGAGATCGGAATTTAGAAGGAAGATGACGGTGTTCTCAGATGAATAATTTAGTTGTTATACATTGGTGTTCGCAGGTAGTTATTAGTAGTAGTTAATTGGATTAAGAAAAAGATGAGTTAAACTTCGGGACGAAGTTTATTTTTAGGAGGGCAGAATGTAACATTCCGTATTTGTTACGTTTAATCGATGAGTCAAAAGTGTGTTAACCGTGTTAGAATTGCGTGACGCCCGTAAGCACAATATACAATACCTTTCTGTTGTTTGAGTATGGGAGCGAACTTCGGGACGAAGTTCATTTTAAGGGGGGAAGACTGTAATACCCCGTATTTTATATAATAAATTAAATGGATATCATATAATATTATTTATTATACATTTTATCATATTATATTACTAATTGAGTCGGGCAAATTGTTGAGTCGATAATTATGTTAAGTTACTTTATTTAACTCGCGTCGTATCGAGCTAAGTTAATTGAGTCGGTTTTATATATAATTCGAAAGGTGAGCTAAACAATTAATCATCGACCCATTTGAGTTGGCCCAATAACATGTCCAGCCCAATAACCCTAACCCAATTTAACCCTAACCCTAAAGCCTAAACCTAATTTTACCCTAACCTCCCTCAACCCGCCTCCCTCTTTCACGCCACCCTTCTTCACCAGCTTCAAACTCGGCTTTCACGCAAAACGAGAGAGAGAGAGAGAGAGCATGGGTGGTCACGGTGCAGCAAGGAAGGGCTAGGGGTGGTCGTCGACGTCCTTAGGCGGCCGTGGTGGCTGTTATGGTGGCAGAAAAATGGTAAGAGCAATTCCTTCCTCTGTTTTATATGAATGTCGTGGGTTGTTGGTTGTAGTGTCGTGTCTTAGAGAGGGGATATGGGTGGTTGATGTCGGGGTAAGTGTAATGGGTGGTAAGGGACGAGTGGAGTGGTGGTGGTTAGGGTGGTTTTGAGCGGTGATAATGACAGTAAAAGGCGGCAGCGACAGGGGTGGTAGAAACGGGTTTAAGATGCGGGTTTCAGGCGAGTTAGAGAGGCTGTGTTGGGGTGGCACCACCGTGGACTCGGGGGAGGTCGAAATGGTGGTGCCACGGTGTCTGGGTTCGTGGGATGACGGTGAGCAGTACGGTGGTGGTGAGGCAGGGATAGGGTGTTGGTTGCGGTGGAGGAAAGGAGAGAAACAGTGGGTGTTGGTGAGGCACGGCGTGGAACCAGGCCAAAAGAAGGCCACGGTCTGACTCGCCGGCGAGAGTCGACCGTCGTGGGGGTGGTCCTTGGTGGTGGTGTTGAAGTGGGGGACTGACCTGGTGGTTGACACGGTGGTGAGGTGGTGTGTGGTGGTGCGTGAGTGCGTGTGAAGGGGGGTGTGTGGATGACGGGCTGTTTTGGTTTTTGGAGCGGGTTTTCGTAATTCAATCGTTATATTTCGTTATGGGTCATATTCTTAATTTATTAATTAATCCCCGAGTCTTCTAAATAATTTATTTGAGTTAATTCCCGAGTACATTAAAATAAGTAGAGACGGGTTTGAGTCGGGATTGTTGAGTTGTTCAATGTTTGATTCGGATTCTTTAATCTTATAATCCATTTAATTATCATATTAATTATCCAATTTAATTTCCGAGTCAGTTAAATAATTCAAGTCGGGTTTTGAATCGGGTTTGTTGAAATAGAAAATTACTATATCGGGAAAGTTTCCATTTTTAGGAAGTTCTATCATTAATAACCCTCTATCTTGGGAACGGGAATAGTGAAGTAATTGTTATCATTATTTATCTTTCAGAGAGCGATTTCGTGATGATATATTATTGGGCATCTGTCCATTGACCGCTTAATCGCTTAATTGGATTTGCTGGCACTTGAGGTAGGGAAATACACTTGTCTTATTATCGTCATTGTTGAATTGTGTTGACTTGATTCCTGGTTGTTGATTTACGTTATCATTTATATTCGGAAAGGTGATTGACTGATTTGATCGTATTGAGTATGATATCACAACATCGGGTAACTGGCATGACTTTATGATTTATCAGTTCAGTGAATTATATACATATTGTATTGCATTAATTACTGTTGAGCATTTCATATGCATTGGAGTTGGAGGATGATGTGGTGGTGACGATGTTGAGATACGAGGTGATGTTGTGATAAGGCCCAGGCGGGTTCTGCAGGACTTGCCCTGGTGTCCTCAGCTGTTGAGCTGGCAGATCGACTTCGGTCGATATATATAGTCTACCGGGGATCGGTATGGCTGGGTTGTCCGGGGTATGAGATATGAGATATGTGTTGAGATGGAGATGGAGGTGACGGAGGAGCATGCATATCATATTTATTGTTTCATTGTTTTCCCTACTCAACCTCGTGGTTGACCCTGTGTATTCGTGAACACCTGTGATGAACCATAATGGGGAGCAGATTTGACAGGTACTAAAGATTAGCTGACTTGGGAGCTATGGGATGCGTGAGGACTTGGCCAATCTACCTAGAAGTTTAGACCACATAGTAGAAGTTATCACCTAATTTATTTTCCGCTACGAGTTGTATTTATCTTATATTAGTTTAGTGGGATAATTGTAATAACATGTAATCATTAAGTTTTAATTTAAAGTACTTTGGTATTGTTGTACTTTGTTATTCACTACCTCGGGAAACCGAGATGGTAACACCGTCATTTATCTGAGGAGTCCTAGTTCAGGCCCTTAAATAAACGGGGGTGTTACACCATGTTTTCACAAACTCCGCGGATCGTCCAATATGAGGCGGCCGCGGCATTCTTTGATCTCGACTTCAAAGAGGGCCAAAAGGTTAGCCCTCATGTGCTCAAACTCATGGAGCTTGTCGAGACCTTGAAAATTCAAAAGGTTGAAATCCCCAAAGAACTCATCGTAGATAGGATTCTACACTCCTTGTCCAAAGTCAAGGCATATGTGCAATTCCGGGTGAATTTCAACATGCAAGACAAGGATGTGTCTCTTGAGGAGTTGCACAAGTTACTTGTGCAAGCCGAGAGGGACATGGGGTTAAATGTGAACCCTCCCAAGGATGTGCTTAACATAAGCACTAAAAGTAAGGGGAAGTTCAAGAAGAATGGGAGAAAGGGCAAGAAGCAAGCTCCCACATTCACCAAAGCTAAGTCTTGTGAAGCTAGCACCTCAAAAGTCAAGAAGGGTCCTCTTGATAAGTGCCATTATTGTAATGGCATGGGACATTGGAAAAGAAATTGTTCCAAATACCTTGGTGATATCAAAGCTGGAAAGATCACTCCAGTAGGTAAATGACTAACCTTCTTTTATGTTTCTAATTCAACTATGGTATTATGATGCAAAGTTGTGATAATGTATCTCCCTTTTTATTGTAAATAGGGCCTCCACCAAGCAAAGACAAGAGAAAGGAAAAGCAAGCATGAGAAACCATGGAGAAGCTATGGATAGCTTTTATGGAGCTTTGCTTTTCATTGTCTTACTTTAATTTATGTTTTGAATCTTTAGAACTTTAAGTTTCCGTGTTCGACATGGAAAGGTATTTTGGATAATGGTTTGTATTTTGGATAATGGTGACTTGGTTTGCAACCCAAGTCACCCGTTTTATCATTTATCCTTTTTTTTTATGTTCTAAAAATTCATCTTTAAATGCTTGCACTTTGAAACATAAGATTAGTCACTTAAAGTGATCTAATAGACAAATATAATGACGGGTTTCATTATATGTCCACATGCTTAAGGCTTGTGTATGATCATTTATAAAGCGATTTTGAGTCTATGAACTCTCATAAAGGAATGTCAATCACCAAGTACACATATGATATCTATACCCATATCTACTTAAATCATCGGTGAAGGTTATGAAGTAGTCATAATTACCACGAGCGGTGATAGTCATTGGTCCACATACATCGGTGTGTATGAGTCCCAATAGCTCACTAGCTCGTGTCCCTTTACCACTAAAAGGAGTACGAGTCATTTTGCCAAGTAGGCAATATTCGCATGTACCAAATGATTGATAATCAAATGGTGTAATCACATTAGTCGAAACTAATCTTTTGATGCGATTCTCGTTTATGTGACCTAATCGACAATGCCAAATGAACGCTTCACTTGGGTCACTTGTTCTGAGTTTCTTTGATTGAATGTTATAAATATCATTTGTCGGATTTGAGGTCTCTAAAATGTAAATTCCATTGATAGAGGAAGCTTGGCCTATGACCAAGTCGTTCCTAGAAATAGTACAACGATTGTTCTTAATGACAAAACAAAAACCGTCCATGTCTAGCATGGCGATTGAAATAATGTTTTTAGAGAGCGTAGGCACATAAAAACAATTATGCAAATACAACTCAAATCCATTAGGCAAAGCTAAAACATAAGTTCCCTTGGATTCGGCCGCTACCCGAGCTCCATTTCCAAGGCGTAGATCCACATCTCCCTTGCTAAGCCTCTCCACATCTCTTAAACCCTGTAAATGGTTACAAAGGTGAGAACCACAACCAGTATCTAGTACCCATGTCGTAGTGGAAGTATAATTTATATCAATAACATAAATTTCTTTAGGAATTGTACCTTTTGGAGCAATGAGTCCTTCCCTTATATTTCGCAAATACATGGGACAATTCCTAAGCCAATGTCCCATGCCATAGCAATAATGGCACTCATCATTAACTTGCTTGAAGTTTTTGATTTTCTTTCCTTTCTTCTTGAACCTCTTGCCCTTTGAAGCAAGAACTTGATTGCTAGAGCTCCCACTAGCTTTGGCATCCTTATCTTCCAGAGATAAAGACCCTATAGATCGTATGAGGTAGTCTTCCTGAGATGGACTCACGCGAGGTCTAGTAGAAGTGGGTGGTTTAGAAGAGGTGATGAAGTTAAGGTTTCCATCCGAACCTATCCCGAAATGAAGTTCTCTAGTTGTATCGAAATTATTGTTGGAGCATACGTCGTCAAGAACATGGTGATATGACTCAATAGTTATCGGTGCGGTAGCATTTGTTGGATTCATTGTAATGCACTACAAATATGGAGGAAAGAAAATATTAACATTTGTCTTTTTAAATCATACTTGCAAATTAACAAGATATGAACATTTATATAGTGACCTCTACCCAACTATTATAAATGATTCCAAGACCCAAATTCATATCAACTTAGGCACGGGGTAGCCGATGCAACCTTTATTAATATAACTCGGTGGATTAACCTTTTAATCGATTCTACTTTTAGAACTCTTGGTCGATAAAATTACTCTAATGTTTATCTATAGCCCAAAACACATCAACAAGGGCACGGGGTAGCCGATGCAACCCTTATCAATAACTTTTGTTGAGTTCAATCCAAATTTCGAATAAATGTGTCCATTATCCAAACCCACATCAACTTGGGCACGGGGTAGCCGATACATCCCTTATCAACATGAATTCAGTGGATAAACATTCATCACCCACTTCCCCTACGTAACAAGGTTTGTACCCCGGGGTAGCCGAGTGCACTCCCTCGCGAAATAGGTTTTCATGGTTTCTACTATTTGGTAAGGCTATGTCTCAATTAATTGTTTTAGCGAGAGGTCATGCCAATTTATTATCTATCACGTTTTAAGTGAACTAAAGCGGTGAACTACGATAATTTGAATTGACACGGTCGATAAACTCGATAAGATAAAAATGCATGTTTTAGTTATGGCGATTTAGCGATGCATGTGACATAAAATAAAATGCAAGCATAAAGATAAATAAATCCTAGTATGGCCTTTCCTAAAATAGAAAAACTATTTAACTATTACATATTCGGAAACCAACTCCATTGGTCCCTTGAACTTCGGTTGTGGCACGCATCTCGAGGTAACACCGTCTTTATGTATCGTCATTCTTGAAGAAATCCGTCTTTTGGAACTCCGGAATGAATAAAATTACATAATAAATTACATAATTTCCTATTACACATTTGTAACTAAAATAAAATAAATCTATTAAATTACAAAACGGTGATACGAGATCACAATAAAAATTACAACCGAATCGATATTCCCATACATTTCGGGACAATTAAATTCTAAGGCCATACTAAGTAAAATTACATAATTCAAAAATTACATAAATTAAAATTATGACAATCATAAAGAAAATGCAGCATTATAATATGTAAGAACATGCTCAATTTTATGCTAAATCGCCTTTTAATTAGCCAATATCGTATATTACTCGGTTTTTACGGATTTGCGTGATTTCAACATTTTATAATCACAAAAATACATAAACTCATATTTATGCATAAGTTAATTACCCTAACCTCTTAGGACTCAAAATTTAGTCTTCACTAATAATTTGACCATAATTAACCCATATTTTATAAAATTGTTCATAAATGGACCAAAAATTACAAAAATAATCTATTAAAGTTCAAATAAATCACAAAATTTCAAATAAATTTGAAATTTGAAATTTAAACTCATGAACATTCTGGAAAATTTTCATGACACTCATAATGTTCAAAATCTTAGGATAAAAATTTCGAAAATTTACCGGAAAAACAATGTTGCGGTTTATCGATTTTTAATAAAATAATCATAAAAACATGGAAAAATTATTTTCACTAACTTTTCAATTTTAGATCTGAAAAAGATAATAAAATGCAACATTAGACGTTTTTCCTAAGTCATAGATTATGTTTTATTAATTTTCCACTAATAATGTCACTATTTATGCTATTTTTCTTCAAAAATCCATAAATCATGCAAAAAGACTTCTTTATAGCCAATTATTTTACACACATCTTGTAAAATTGCATGTGACAACATATTAATTTTCTATGACCAGATTCGAAATTTAACTCATATTAACCTATTTTTCACCTAAATCCGAATTTAATAATGAAAAATTCATTTTTCGAGCATAACAAGTCCAAAAATTATGAAACTTTACAGGTTATCTCAAAATAATATATGTGACAACATATCCAAAAATCAATGGAAAATTCGAAGTATAGCTAATTTTAGACCAAAAATGACATTTTTACTCATAAAATCACATTTAAATGCCATTATTGTAAATTATGAACAATAAAAATCCGAAAAATTAACCAAAATATCCTAAAACATTTTAGGACCAGAAATATTAACATTCATGGTTTAATTTCGTGATATATCATAATAACACAAATTTTACAAGTTTTATTTGTTATTCTTATAACTCGGAAAAACTTTTAACCGATTTGCATGCAAACAACCGTGGCTCTTGATACCGATTGAAGGAAATGTAGATTCATATACATACTAACATACTCTTATATGTCGAAATAATTTGTCATAAAATTAAATACGGATTTTATGCATGCAAACAATATAAAATAGAGGAGAAATCATGTTCTTACATTGATGATTTCGGTTATATTGGGCACAAAAGAAATCTCCTTTTCTTTTGTTCTTGAGCTTTCCTTTAATGGAAGAACAAGATCCAAGTTTAGGATCTCTCCTTAGGAATAAGAGTGAAGCGTTTGAGAAATTCAAAGAATTTCAAAACGAAGTAGAGAACCAATTGAACAAGAGGATTAAGGCACTACGATCCGATCGTGGTGGTGAATACCTTAGCCTTGAATTTGATTCACACTTGAAAGGTTGTGGTATCATATCACAACTTTCTCCACCCGGAACACCACAACTGAATGGTGTTGCCGAAAGGAGAAATCGAACCCTACTTGATATGGTTCGATCCATGATGAGTCAAACCGAGTTACCTAACTCGTTTTGGGGATTTGCAATCCAAACTGCAATCCTATCTTTAAATAATAGTCCCACTAAAGCCACCGAAAAGACTCCATTTGAAACATGGAAAGGAAAAGTTCCTAATCTATCCTACATGAAAATTTGGGGATGTGATGCTTACGTCAAAACTAAACCCGACAATAAGCTTGCCCCAAGATCTGAAAAGTGCGTCTTTGTAGGCTATCCTTTGACCTCTCGAGGTTACTATTTCTATAAACCTCAAGAGAACAAAGTGTTTGTGTCTTGCGAGGCTGTCTTCTTAGAACGGGAATTTATTTCTAAGAGACAGAGTGGGGGAAATTTTGAACTTGATGAAGTTCAAGAGCCACAAACCGAGGTAGAGACGCAAGAAGATGTTCCTTCGTCGTCTAACGCGGTTGTAACTCCTCCACTAAGAAGGACGAGTCGAGTAATTCGCCATCCCGATCGATATGTGGGACTTATCGAGTAAGATGGAACACTCGATGTGTTACTTATAGAAAATGACGAACCCGCCACCTACAAGACCGCAATCTCTAGTCCGAATTCCTCCTTATGGCTTGAAGCCATGAAGTCCGAAATGGATTCTATGCATGAAAACCAAGTTTGGGACTTGGTAGATTTGCCTAAAGGGGCAAGACCCCTCCAATGCAAATGGATATTCAAGGTCAAGAATGGCATAGAAGGACATGACGATGTCTACAAAGCTAGGCTAGTGGCAAAGGGATTTACCCAAGTCCAAGGTCTACATTATGATGAGACCTTCGCCCCCGTAGCCATGCTAAGATCCATACGGATTTTGTTAGCGATCGCCGCATTTCATGATTATGAAATATGGCAAATGGATGTCAAAACCGCTTTTCTAAATGGGCATTTAGAAGAGGAGGTGTACATGATACAACCCGAAGGTTTTGTTGATTCTAAAAATCCTAACAAAGTGTGCAAGCTTAAGAGATCCATTTATGGTCTTAAGCAAGCATCTAGAAGTTGGAATCATCGATTCAATCATGTTATAAAGGAAAATGGTTTCGCTCGAAATATTGAGGAACCATGTTTATACATGAAATTCAGTGGGAGCAATGTTGTGTTCCTAATCTTGTATGTCGATGACATACTACTCATTGGAAATGATATTCCAATGTTGTCTTCTGTTAAGAAGTGGTTAGGTAACTACTTCCAAATGAAGGATTTAGGAGAGGCACAACGCATATTAGGTATCCGGATCTATAGAGTTAGATCCAAGAGGATATTGGCACTAAGTCAAGAGTCTTATGTTGATAAGATTCTTCGACGATTCAGCATGGACAAATCCAAAAGGGGTTTGGTACCTATGGTAACCGGGACGATATTGAGCAAGACTCAATGTCCCTCCGAACCCCATGATGTTGAACGCATGAAGTTGATCCCTTACGCTTCCGCTGTTGGATCAATCATGTATGCCATGATATGCACACGTCCTGATGTCTCGTATGCCTTAAGCATGACGAGTAGATATCAAGGAAATCCGGTGAGAGTCTTTGGATTCTTTGTCAAGAACATCCTTAAGTACTTGAGAAGAACTAAGGACTCTATCCTTAGGTTTGGAGTAGACACTGAGTTGCGTGTTAATGGATACACGGACTCAAGTTTTCAAACAAATAGAGATGACATGAAATCACAAGCTGGTTTTGTTTTCATGCTCAATGGTGGTGCCGTAAGCTGGAGAAGCTTCAAGGAAGTCAGAATAACCGGATTCGACAACGGAGGTGAGTACATAGCAAAAGCATCGAAGCTGCCAAGGAAGCTATGTGGATCAAGCAATTCACGGAAGGTCTAAAAGTAGTACCTACCGCCAATGATCCCATCACTCTCTATTGTGATAATAGTGGGACGATCTTCCAAGCTAAGGAGCCGAAGTCTAGTAATAGATCTAGACATGTACTTAGAAAATATCATGTAATAAGAGATTTCATTGAAAGAAAGGAAATTGCTATTTGTAAGGTTGGGACGGATGACAACATAGCCGATCCGCTCACCAAGCCTTTATCGCAGGCTAAGCATGATGGACATGTTACGTCCATATATGGGACTTAAACGTGTACCAAGTTTTTGTTAGATTTTGAAATGAAATAAAAGTGTTGTTTTGGTTCATGTTCACAATCACATTTGTCTTTTATCTTTAATTTATACATTGTTACATCCAAACGGGTTGTGAAGACAATTGAACCCCGTTAAAGTGAACACGGATTAACATAGTATTTGCCCATAGTCACTTGTATGAGGTGACGTCTCGAAGTGACTAGAGTGTGAGGCGATTGATGGCAAGTTCAAGTACCATAGAGTCATGTGAGATGACTAGTCGATCACATAGGCAGACTGTTAGGAACATTTTGTCGGGCCTTATGACCGCTTATAGAGTTCTGGCAAATTTATATAGCCTGGTCGTGGCGAGAGCTACTATAGTATTCTAATGAGTCGATTCTCTTGACTAAAGACTATTCGCCTAAGATTGAACCAAAAATTGTTTGGTTTTTGCTCCTAAAACCGGGTAGGAGAAGAGGTGAGGAAGAATGTAATTTTTATCTCTCTAAAAATTATATTGTGAAGTGAATGAATAAATTATTACACACCAATACATATTGTGAATAATAATTAAAATAAGCAAAAGAACTCCTTGTTCTTTTCTAGGTAGAACCGGGTAGGAGGGGAAGGGAAGGCCAATGCATGCACAATTTGTTCTTTACAAGAATGTGTAGGGTGCATGGCTAGAATTAGGTTAATCATCATTATGCTCACCACTAATTAAACAAACACAATATTTGTTTAAACCACCTCCCATTTTCGGCACATATGATAATATGGGATCCATATTATTTTTGTCAAATGTCAATATGTCACATGTCATATGTGACATAAATTTGTTATGTATTTTCATCATATTAAAAATCAACGCATTAGTAAAAATACGTCATATACAAAAATCGACTTAGTAATTCATAATTACTTGTACAAAAATATTTTACCGTTTATAAATCGTATTTATAATAATTCATTCAAATCCAATTGTTTCTTTAAACAATAAATTCATCCGATTAATGATACAATTCGATTACTCAGACCGTATCTCATTTAATCACATTTTAATTTGATACGTAAATTTTACTTCCAAAATCGTCCGTCAATTTTTCAAGTAATTTAATTAACTCGTAACATTATACGATTAATTAAATGATCAATTAAGAGTGTTGCCCTATAGGTATGACCTAGGGGGTCAACTGATCACCACCGTCACACGACAGTAATGTCAAACTCTAGTCAGCCAATCATTACCGATATATGTTGACCAGTTGACAGTAACAAAATTACTTCCCAATTGTATTCTTTAAAATGAGATTTAATAATGATATTTAAATCATGTGATCGCACTATTGTTGAGGACACATTTCCCAACAATCTCCCACTTGTCCTCGACAAGTGTGCATCACCAATTCTCTTGTCCTATTACTATCTCCCACTCAATGCAAGGTGTCTTTCAGGTCGTACTTGCAAGTGATCATATCGAGAGTGGTTTCCTCGATCTGGAGAATAACTGATTGACCGGACTTATCTATCATAGATACTTTCCGAGCGTGGCCACATTACCACGAGCGGTAATGTGGCCATATCTACTTAAATCATCGGTGAAGGTTAATAGGGTTGCATGGCTACTAATAATCATGAGATTAACCTTACGGAAAGATATTTTAAATCTCCAACACACTCATGTCATAATGATGTGTAGTAATGTCATTATTCAAATATAAACAATATCTAGAATACGTCCTTCGCAAATACCCTTTTGGAAGGAGGTTTAAGCATTTCATAGTGAGGTTAAGTAATGACATTTGCGTGGTTAAAACTTTGGCCATTGAAGATATCGGTATATCAATCTTTGCAACTCGATCATAACTAGAATGTTACTATGATTCATTTAGGCTCTTAAGTAAATCTCAAGGTTGAAACTATTGGTCAAATGTTTCATAAACTTAGTCAAAAACTTGTTAAGACTTTACATTAGTCATTTTTTCTTCCAAAACTTTCTTTTGGTCTCCTCGTGTAGTTTCCGTGTTCGACATGGAAAGGTATTTTGGATAATGGTTTGTATTTTGGATAATGGTGACTTGGTTTGCAACCCAAGTCACCCGTTTTATCATTTATCCTTTTTTTTTATGTTCTAAAAATTCATCTTTAAATGCTTGCACTTTGAAACATAAGATTAGTCACTTAAAGTGATCTAATAGACAAATATAATGACGGGTTTCATTATATGTCCAAATGCTTAAGGCTTGTGTATGATCATTTATAAAGCGATTTTGAGTCTATGAACTCTCATAAAGGAATGTCAATCACCAAGTACACATATGATATCAATAACTATTAGTCTATTTATGAGATAGTTCTCCTTATACTTCAACATCATTAATTTGTGTCTCATATGCTATCTTTGAATATATAGTGTATTTATTCTAAAGATAGAGTGGGAGAAAAATGAGGACACAACACACAAGGCAAGATAAAATTGTGTACTTGTATAAATGAAGATCTACGCAAGAGAAAATGATTTGAATGAAGTTATATCTATTTACATAGTATGCCGAATAGATGAGATCTATGGTCTCAAGTTAGTTCTATATGACTAAAGAGACCAAGTGTAGTAAACATAAGAGAATATTCTCAAGATAAATACACGAGGAGACCAAAAGAAAGTTTTGGAAGAAAAATGACTAATGTAAAGTCTTAACAAGTTTTTGACTAAGTTTATGAAACATTTGACCAATAGTTTCAACCTTGAGATTTACTTAAGAGCCTAAATGAATCATAGTAACATACTAGTTATGATCGAGTTGCAAAGATTGACATACCGATATCTTCAATGGCCAAAGTTTTAACCACGCAAATGTCATTACTTAACCTCACTATGAAATGGTTAAACCTCCTTCCAAAAGGGTATTTGCGAAGGACGTATTCTAGATATTGTTTATATTTGAATAATGACATTACTACACATCATTATGACATGAGTGTGTTGGAGATTTAAAATATCTTTCCGTAAGGTTAAGATGAGACCACTTCAAAATAGGTATTTTGAAGGGATATGATGGGAACATATATGGTTCTATCTTAATAACTTGGCAATACAATTTATACTTCAATTCTTGAATAAATTTCGATTGAGAAATCAATTTCGAAATGTGTAGAATTGAGTGGGAGTTAGGAAATTCTCATGTGAAGACATGGAATTTAGTGGGAGCTATCATCCTTTGAATATTTACGACTCATCACTCATTAAAGAATGACGAGCTAATACCTTCTTTCATAAAGAAGCTTTTGAGTTTTCAATTCTGGATGAAAATGGACAATGATGAATCCAATTACATCAAGGGATGTTGGATTAGTATTAAGGGATACACATCGTATCAACATTCACATAGGTTATTCATATAGATGAAAATGGAATTACCATTAGCAGTCATGGTCGTTCATTGAATCTATGAACGGTTGATCTCATGATTATTAGTAACTAATGTTTCCGCCATTAGAATAATCATGTACATGTCCAATTATAAATCATATGCATAAGAGCATGATGATTGATTGGTAAGCCATAATAGAAACGTCATGAATTCTCAAGTAGAATCCGATGAGCGATTTCGGTGTTTGACGGAATACTTCATTATGTGATAAGAGGTTTCACATATTATAGAAAGTCCGAGCACATGTGAGGATTTATGAGAATCCCAAATCTTTCAAGCCTAGAAAGAGAAATAAGAAGTTTTTTTGGAAAGATGCTTAGTTGAATAAGAAGTTATTCAAAAATCAGTCTTTCCTAGTTAAGCTAGGACTTGTAAGAAGTACTAAGCTAATAATCTTGACAAATTGTTACAAGATTCTAAAAAACATATACCTAGTGCATTGTGTGTGGATGGAATACTTGATCAGTACAAGTTATATTATTCATCACAAATTCGTTCGTTATGTGATAGTCGATAAGAAAGTTCTTTCAAGTTAAAGAACCGAAACCAAGGTCGGGAACCTTGATGTGCACTTGGTAAGATTCATGCTATGAGAGAGAACATGAATGTAAAGGAAATGCAAGTGTAAGAAGTTTGAACACATGGACACATGGGATGTTAAACTTCTATTGCAGTCAATGAGTGTTTACACTTATGATATACATCACAAGGTTGTAATATGATATTGACTACCCGAGTGTGATGTCGACATTTGTCGTTTGAGTTATTATTAACTCACCTTGTACATTGTTATATCCAAACGGGTTGTGAAGACAATTGAACCCCGTTAAAGTGAACATGGATTAACATTGTATTTGCCCATAGTTACTTGTATGAGGTGACGTCTCGAAGTGACTAGAGTGTGATGCGATTGATGGCAAGTTCAAGTACCATAGAGTCATGTGAGATGACTAGTCGATCACATAGGCAGACTGTTAGGAACATTTTGTCGGGCCTAATGACCGCTTATAGAGTTCTGGCAAATTTATATAGCCTGGTCGTGGCGAGAGCTACTATAGTATTCGAATGAGTCGATTCTTTTGACTAAAGACTATTCGCCTAAGATGGCACAGTTTCAGATTAACTTTGATTTGTGTTACTACGACCTTCGTAAATGGGGTCAAATGGGCATATTTTGGGTTATGATGGCTGTGGCTAGTCAAAGGGAATGAGTGCGATAGGAATTGTCCACCCCTAGTCAGGGTTATAACAATATCTCAGGGCCACTCGAGGAGTAATGAACTGGAAATGCGTGGCCACGCTCGGAAAGTATCTATGATAGATAAGTCCGGTCAATCAGTTATTCTCCAGATCGAGGAAACCACTCTCGATATGATCACTTGCAAGTACGACCTGAAAGACACCTTGCATTGAGTGGGAGATAGTAATAGGACAAGAGAATTGGTGACGCACACTTGTCGAGGACAAGTGGGAGATTGTTGGAATATGTGTCCTCCGACAATAATGCGATCACGACTGTTGATCATGATGATCACATGTTTAAATCTCATTATAAAGAATACAATTGGGAAGTTATTTTGTTCTTGTCAATGGTCAACATATATCGGTAATGATTGGTGACTAGAGTTTGACATTATTGTCGTGCGACGGTGGTGATCAGTTGACCCCCTAGGTCATACCTATAGGGCAACACTCTTAATTGATTATTTAATTAATCGTATAATGTTGCGAGTTAATTAAATTACTTGAAAATTGACGGACGATTTTGGAAGTAAAATTTACGTATCAAATTGAAATGTGATTAAATAAGATACGGTCTGAGTAATTGAATTGTATCATTACTCGAATGAAATAATTGTTTAATGTAACAATTAAATTTGAATGAATTGTTATAAATACAAACTGTTGTGATTTATAAATTGGTAAAATTTTTGGTACAAGTAATTATGATATTACTAAGTCGATTTTTGTATGTGACGTATTTTTGATAATACGTTGATTTTTAATATGTTAAAAATACATAACAAATTTATGTGACATGTGACATGTGACATATTGACAATTAACAAAAATAATATGGATTCCATATTATCAAATGGACCAAAATAATAAGAGAGGTTTAAGCTAATTAATTGTTTTATTTAGTGGTAAACATAATGATTAAAAAGCAAGAGTAGCCATGCAACCCTATTAACCTTGTGAAGACAAATATGGGCATGTATTGGCTCCCCTAAAGACCTCCACCCACCCGGTTTTCCAAGAGAGAAAGGGAAGGGTTTTGTCTTATATTTTCTAATATACACTACTTAGTTTTAGTTAGTGTATCATTCATTCAAACTATTATCCAAAATTTAAGATTTCTAGAGAGATAAAAAGCTCCCTTATTCTTCTCCATTAAACCGAAATTGTTAAGTGTTTATAATAATTTTGGGTCAATTTTCTACTAATTAATATTATACTAGTTCTTGTAATATTAATTAAATTAAGAGAAAGCTTTGGGTATTAATCCTAAGGAGAGATCCTATACTTGGATCTTTGTTCTTCCATAAGGGAAAGCTCAAGAACAAGAGAGAAAGGTGATCTCTCTTGTGCCCATTAAACCGAGATCATCAATGTAAGGACATGATTTCTCCTCTATTTTAATATTGTTTGCATGCATAAAATCCACATTTAATTTTATGACAAATTAATTTCGACATATATGAGTATGTTAGTATGTATAAAGATTTACATTTCCTTCAATAGGAGGATGTGCCCGTGAGAATTGGCAAATTCTTCATCCCGGTGGATTTTGTCATTGTAGATATGGAAGAGGATTCCAACATTCCTATCATTTTAGGAAGACCTTTCTTGCATACCGCCGGAGCGGTAATCGATGTGAAATATGTAGAGCTCACACTTGAAGTGGGAGATGAGACAATCACTTTCAATCTTGACAAAACCATGAGAGCTCCCCGACTACATGAGCCATGTTTCATGATCGATCATTATAGCCGAGAAAGCGATAGGAAGAAGCTAGAATCTCTATGCAAGGATCAAGCCATAAGTAAAGAAACACCACCCGCATGGAAGAAGAAAGTGGATGACCTTCAAGTAGCTCTATCCGGAGAGCAAGGAATTTTCATCAACAATGAGAGCTTGAATAGCTCACCCATCATGACAAGTAATGAAGAAGGCCTCATCGGCCAAGACAACAAGAAAGAAGAGTTTCCCTTATCAACTCATGACATCATTGGGGAACAAGCTAGTGAAGTTTGTGGTCTATGGGCCGACGAATTTGAAGGGTTGGTCAATCCTTATATTAGAAATGCTATGACCCTAGACCAAGGCTTTGTGGATCCTTGTCATCACTTTGACTTGGAATACAACAATGAAGAAAACAATGTGCAAAGGTCTACCCAAAACCTCTATCATAACAATGAGCAAGCCTTCAACTACTTCTACAAGGTGTTGAGCAACATCAACAACACCTTGGCTTTGCCCCCTTGACATCTTATCCAATAATGAGAGTTTGGTGGAGTCCTCCCTAAACCACCATTTGTAAATATTCTAACCCCTTAGCTCGCATTTTATTTCCTTTATTGCATCTTTGTCATTTTTCGATTTGCATTTTTGTGCTTTGATCAAAGATTTTTGACATGAGAGCAAGTGAGGGAGGTATTTTAACATGTTTTGATGTGTAGTGTTTGATCGAGTGTGGGGATAACAAGTGCCTAGGCTAACTTAGCCTTCATAGTGCACCCACAACAATGAACAAAGGAAAAGAAGAAAGAATTATATGGGAAAAGGAAACCCCACGGGCAGACCTGAGCCCGTGGGAGCTGAAGATGATCTGAACGTCCCCAGTATCGATCCGGGCATCCTAGAGAAGGATCCGAGCGTCCTGGCCTTAGGACGCGGGTCCTTGGAATGTTTGAAGTGAAGAAATTATCCTGTAAGAAAATCTGAGCAGATCATCTCCAGGACGCTCATCCCATACTTAGAGCCGCTCGTCTTGGCACCAGTCCGCGCGTCCTGGCATGCTTCAACGTTTATAAAATTTCCCTGTATAGAAATCTGCTTGTCCTCAGAAGAATCTGAGCATCCCTAAAGAGAATCCGCTTGAGCTGAGACTGATCCGCGCGTCCTGGCACGGGTTTACAATTTCTGGAAATGCTGTAAGACGATCTGAGCGTCCCGTGTTGAATCCGCGCGTCCCGAGCTGCTATTTACCAAACACACGGGATGACTCCACCTTCCCAATTCATTTCTACCTTCCACAAACACAAACACGTAACTTTTGTCCCTCAAAACCCTCAACCCCTCATTCAAAAACACAAATTTCTCAACAAAATTCACCACCATTCAAACAAAACTTGCTCAGAACATGATTAAATCACTCGTTTATCAACAAAAGACCATCTAAACATCAAATTTCTTACAAATTAAATCAATTTTCTAGGGTTTGAGTACAAATTCGAGAATCCTAAAATTGATTAAGGAATTGATTGAAGTTTGAGGAAACAAGGAGCTTTCAAGCACAATATTGGTTTGTTGATACAAATTTGAGAAGGAGAACACAATGACAAGGACCATAGGCGGAAACAAGGCACCCAAGACTCTAAATTTATCAAAGAGACAACAAGCTCTTCTTGCATCTAAGGCTTTGGTAGTGACACAACCAAGGGCGAAAATCCAAGAAATCGCAACTCCTATTGAGGGAAGCTACCACACCTACTCCGGTTATAGAACAATTGCCAAATTTTCCGGAGGTAACTTTCTTAAACGATGCTCATAGGAATGCATTTTTATCCCTTACTAGAAAGATTATTGCGGCAACCAAGTTTATATGTCAAGACACTTTGGAAAAATTGGGTGTGCTTGAAAGAACTAGAACATTTTTCGAGTCCATGAGGTTGTTAGCCCTCTTTGAAATGGAAGAATTGACCTACCCTTCATTAACCATGGAGTTCATAAGCTCCTTGAAGGTGTCTAAGGTAGAGACTCGATATTTTGTTGATTTCCATCTTGAGAACAAGAGTAGAAGCATGACTTTGAATGAGTTTGGTAATGTGTTTGGTCTTTTACAATATCACCATTATGAGAAGAAGCCTTTGAAATATGATGTCGGACCCCTTTGGAAAGCTATTACCGGTCGAAAGTTTGATTCTTTCCGGGAGTGTCATGCTCTATATGTTCATCATCCGTGCATAAGAGTATGGCACAAGTTTGTGGGCAATACCTTGATTTCTAGAAAAGGCACCAATCACTTCACCGAACTTGATTTTGTCTACCTTGAGTCCTACATGAATATCAATGGAAAGTTCACCAAAAATTACAACATTCTTCAACTATTGCTTGATCGGTGGCTTGAGATTGATAACGGGAAAGATGGAGCGGCCTTCATTGTAAACGGCGGCTTAGTAACGAGGCTAGCTAAGCACTTTAATCCAAATTTCAACAAAGATAACACCTACAAACCGGTTAAAGGGAGAAACCTCCTTGGTATGAGCAATATGATCAACAAATTCCATTGGGTCAAGAATAACAACCTTGACAACAAATTTGAGTGGCTCATCAAAGAAGCTAAGTCCTTCGTCTTGCCTAGCAAGATTTGCCGTCTCTCCGTCTGTAGGCTAAACTACCTATTGCCCGTCCCCAAGGAAGCCTAAGTGATAATGAAGCAACATAGGGAACCAAATGCAAAGCCCTCCTCCTCCTCCATTGTGACTCCACCATACCCCTTTGCCTACCAAGAATTCAAACCGAGTGGCTCCAATGTCATGGTAGGCAACGACTATTTGACCCAACTAATGCAACAAATGCATAAAGAAGCTCACGAAGATCGGGTGAATGCTTACCATGCTCAATATCCGCCCCTACTACATCTAGCTAGGCAAGGACTTCTTGATCCTTCATGTCCTTTTCCTGGTTGGGCGGATATGGAGGTATTCTTCCAAAGTGCTTCTCAATATTCCTAAACTGATAGTCGGGTGGGTAATAGGAAGGAGGTTGTTGTTTATGAAGACGGGGAAGGTAATGATTCATGTCAAGAAGAAGAAGAGTAAGGTTCAAGTCCCAATGATGATGATGGAAATGGTGAAGCCTCCGGATCAGTGGAGGTGGATGATGAGGATGATGAAGAAGAGATTGATGATAATGATGAGGATGTCGCCATGAGCGACAATTGAGGATTGACAAGCTATTTGGAGGATGCCACATATGCGGGGTTGATCACTTAACTTCAAGCTATTCCATTATGAGTTTCCTACACCTCCTTTAGCTTTGTTTATATCTCTTGTTTTAAAATTTTAATCTTGATCACTTGTTTTGAGTCCTAGCAACATTTAAAGGACTCCCACCTCGGTTCCATTGAGGTGTTTCATTTATTGTTCCCACTTGTACAATCCAAAATGACAATTAGTTTCATGCATTGCATCTTTCCCTTGTGCATGAACTCCCTCTTTTTGACACTAGAAAAGGTGTCTTGATCGTTTTGGGGAAGTTCAAACACAAGGAATGGAGTTAATCTAGATTAGCTCTCCAACCAATAAAACCATGCATCATATAGGATAGATTAGAATGCATCACTTGTATATATGTCATATAGTTTCCATATTAGTGTAGAAATCATGCATTCTCATTTAGCTTGCATAATTTCCTATCGTTTTGGCCACTGAGGACTATGCTCATACTAGTGTGGGGATGGGAAATTCTAACTTAACTTTTAAAATCAAAAACGATAAAAATTGAATTTTTTTTAAAAAAATCAAAAACATGTTCTTTCATTTCACATAAACAAAAACCATAAATATTTGAAAAATTTTAAAATCCAAAAACATGTCCTTTCCATTATAGTGTAGAATTGTATATTGTGTATATACTTGTGTTTGTTTGTCCTCTTATCACATTGGATCGACTACGCCACATCCGAGGCATGAGGAATATGAAGACCGCATGGTATGATCTTTCCAATTTCCTTTTTCCTCTCTATGTTAATGACTATGTGGCTTTATTTTGATTGATGCGATACAAACCAATGTGATCTTAGGAGTTTCATGTAGTTTATATGGCATACTAGTTGATAGAAGCATATGTATTAGGTTTTATAAATGTTAGTTGGATCATGGCATGTAGTTGCATTTTAGGAATTTTTTTGTGAAAACATCTATTTGGGAAACTTGACAAGTGTATTTATGGCTCTTATAGATACTTTTTCTTCTTGAGACTTTGCTCATTAGAATACCTCTAAAACACCGTATGATGTGTCATGCTAGTATCCTTTGACCCATGGACTAAGGCCTAGTCAAGAGTACCTTGTGATGTGATGACTCTTTGGCTACCATTTATTCCAAGGTGACCCTTGAAACCATGCAACCATCTTCCACATCTATCACATTTTGTCAAAAAAAAGGGAATGGGCACAGAAATTATCAACTTGAGTTCAAGTACCAAAATGAAAATCAAAAAGTTTGCAAACTGCATCAAAGAAAAGAGGAGTACAAAAACAAGAACTCCTATGCTTCAAATATAAGCACCCTCGTTACAAATTAGAGTGACTTTGAAAATGTTCAAAAAATGCAAAAGTTGAAAATTGCCAAACATCAAAGAAATGGCAAAAGAAATTGTTCTCAAAAATGTCAAATGCCACAAGAAATTGGGGGGAATAACAAAACCAAAAGCAAACTCCGTTTACGAAACTCAAAGTACATTGATCCCTTTTTCCATTGAACCCACTTTTGTGCGTGGTGGAGAGGGGAGGACCCTTCTTCTTGTCTAGGCAAGAGGGGGAATTCCGCAATCCTACAGTGTTTCTAACATTATAGGGAGTCTACTCTTGACGAAAGCATTTAGCAATTGAGGACAAAGGTACCCTAACTTGACACAACTTGGAGGTGATTTATTGGTATCCTTTTAGGCTTAGTAATTTGAAGAAACCATATCTATGATGGAGTGTGTATCCTTAGGTTGCTTCCCTTCTAGATAATTTCCGCCATTTAGATGAGGAAAGTGGCTATTATTTTGTAGATGCATCTATTACATTCTTTTGTGTGCTTAATAATTGGATGTATCGCCATTTTGGCAAGCCCCACCTTGCCTTGGAAGAAGGCATCTTACCTCATGGTTGTCTTGTTGTGAGTTGAAGGGGCGGAGTGAGACCAGCTAATTGTCTCATATGGGTTATATTAGTAGGCTAGTTTAAATAAAGGTCCTAGTTTTAGTCACCTCTTTACTCGGGACGAGCAAAGGTTCGGTTTGGGGATGTTTGATGTGACTTAAATTTGAGCACATTTAGTCCCCGAATTAACCTCGTTCCCATGTTTTCTAGCACATATTTGGGTCATTTATTATATTTAGTTTCCCATTTTGCATATTCTTTGAGGTTTTGTGTCCTTGGTAGGAGAGGATTTCTAACCTTGCATTTATGAGGCGAAATGGAGCTAAATGGATCGCATCTAATGACCAAGCATCAAAGAGAAGACCGACACTAGAGGCCTAAGTAGATAAATAAAGTGAAATGGGAAATAATGAAAAGATCCTTGCATCCCCAACACGATCTTTGCGGATTGTTAAGGAGCCAAACAAGGGAACAACTCTATCCAAGGATCCGAGCGACACGAGCATGATCCGAGCGTACCAAATTGCCATGATCCGAGCGGCTTTATCCCAGGACGATCGGATTTAAGAGCTATGATCCGAGCGTCTCCTCCTTGATCTGAGCGGATCTTCTTACAGAACAACCTGTGCCTCAGCACAGGACGAGCGGATCATAGTGGGACTAGCAGAGACGATCCGGGCATGTCCCTCGGGAGTTGCATTTCCTCAAGTTTTATTAGGGTCTTAATAGTCATTTAAGCCCTTAGTAACCCTAATCCTTGTACTTAATTTTAGTATAAATACCCCTTTGTACTACCTAGATTATCATCAAGTTATAATCAACTCTTAATAGTAGTTCAATCAATTCTTAATCCTCTCTTAAATTAGTCTTAATTTAGTTGTAATACATTTCTCAACATTAATCACATCTTAATCTGTAATTAATCTCTCAATTGTTCTTCCTTTTATTTGGGTAATTAGAAGATTATTTGGGTTTATTTGGAGGATTGACAATCTTCCATCAATCATCAAGTACTTCTATTATTCTTTGCTTTATTATTTGGATCATCTCCATAGGTATAATTCCTTTTTACCCTTGTTTAATTATTGTTAATCGCTTTACTTTATTCATCATGTTTTGCTTTGTTAGTATGATTGACAACCTTATTAGCATGCTAAACTTGATCATGAGTGAGTAGTTTCTCTAGCTAGGATTAATGGGGAATTAGGGGAAACAAATATGGGGATTGGTCTATTCTTAATCTAATATGTTTTCATAATCAATTTGCTTGCTTGTTGTGATTTCAACCTATGCACATGTTATGTTTGATGAAATGCGAGCCTATGAATCCTTGCATTTTTTGACCATCCCTTATCTTTTCAATGAGGCTTGTAAGATATAAACCAACTCGAGTCTCATTAGACCATGCATAGAGTTGAATAGGAAGAATTAGGTCGACTTGTTGTTGTTGTAAAGTCTAGACGACTCGGCTCTGGGACCCAAATCTTCCTAGGGATTGTAAGACATGCACTAACTCAATCCCATCACAACAATAAGTGCTTGCATCTAATTGAGAACATGTTTGTATAATCTACTCCCATGAATCCCCTATGAACCCATGACACCCTAGTGCCTTTAATCAATTGTTTACAAACCCCTTTATTTGCTTTACTTTGTTTTCATTAATTTACATTCATCTTGTTGATTAGTTTAGACTACATCTCATCTCAACCCAATTTGTGACACCCTTAGACATAGCTACTTACAATTGAAAATCCTACATTAATACCCGTCCCTTGGATCCGACCTTTACTTACCTCTTTGCTAAGAGTAGTTTATGAAGTTATAAATATCGTTTTGGTTGGTAGCTTTTGACGACGAGTTTTAACCAAGCCAAAAATGGCGGCGTTGCCGGAGACGGTGTTTAATTGATTTGATTTTCATTAATTGTTTTTAGTTGTGTCTTTCTTTACCTTGGGGAAGTTAATCTCCTCAAGGTTGTTCTAATTGTTTTCGAGTTGTTTGATATTTTGCATGACTAGGAGATCACAAGGTAATTTATTACCTATTGATTTCGAGATTGTGGACATTCAACCAAATAACATTGAGTTTACCAACCCTTTTGCAAGAGAAGGAGAGGATACCCCAATTCAAAACCCACCACAAAATCAACCTACAATGCCTAAATTTTCATCACATTCCGTACCAACCGAGGAGAACCTACCAAACGGTACTCCTACACCACCACATTTAACCAGTAATTTCATTGCCAAATCCGCATTCATACAATTAGTTGAGAGAAGTCAATTTTGAGGGATGCCTAGTGAAGACCCTCATTCACATATGGAGACTTTTTGTGACTATTGTGATGTAATTTCTCAAACCGGAGTTACTCAAGACCAAATCCGATGGGTATTGTTTCCTTTTTCTTTGATCGGTACCGCAAAGTAATGGTTGAAGAGCCTAGACAAGGCTACACTTGGTATTGATTCATGGAAGAAGTTAGCACTTGCCTTCTACAAGAAATTCTACCCTCCGGAGAAGACTAATATGTTTAGAGCCCAAATCACCGGGTTCAAGCAAAAGGATGAGGAATCATTATCTGAAGCATGGGAGAGATTTAAGGACACTTGTCGTTCTTCTCCACACCATGGACTTAGTGAGTGGTTCCTTGTGCAACAATTTTGGAACGGCCTATATGAAGACTCCCGCAATATTCTTAATATGGGATCCAATGGGATGTTTACCGAAGTTGATGACAATCAAACATGGGCCAAAATCGAAGAGATGGCCGTTCATAATTCCCAATATAGTAGGCCTCGAAAGGCCATAAGAGGAGGAAAGCATTAGGTAGATTCCATCACTTAATTGGGTGCTCAACTAAGTGCTCATATTGACACCATCAATTTGAAGATTGAGAAGGCCATGGCTAAGCTTGATGAAGCCTCCAAATCACCCAAACAACATGTTAATGCTATGGTGGCATCATCCTCAATCCCAAGTGGAGTATGTGAAAGTTGTGGAACCTTGGGACATGATCAAAGCGAATGTAGGGGAACAAGTGAACAAGTCAATGCTTTCCAAGCATACAAGAGTGGCACACCTTATTCCAATTACTATAATTAGAACACCAAATTCCATCCAAATCTTTCATACAAGAGCCAAAATGTCCAAAACCCCCAACAAACATACACCCCACCTCCAATGAGAAACCAAGCTCAAAGACCCTTTTTCAACCAAAGCCAAGGTTACCAAAATCAACCTTCTTACAACCAACCAAATGACCAAAGCTTTGATGTTCAAAAAGCGGTCCTCCAAATGAAAATGAACCAACAAGAATTTTTCACCCAAATGCAAAAAGATAGCCAAGTTAAAGAGATCACCATCAACAACATTCTTGCCCACACCAAAATGTTAGAAACTCAATTGACTCAATTTGCATCTTCTAGCTCTCAAAGACAAAAGGGGCAATTATCGCCTCAAGGTAATCCCCCAAGACATGAGACGATTAGTGCCATCCATTTGAGAAGTGGTACAAGATATGAGGGGCCGATAAGGCCAATTGAGGAAGATATTGTGGATGTTAGTCACAAGCAAGGAGTTGTGGAGAACTCTAAGGAGGTAGATCCTACCTCCAATGAAGTTTCAAAGAAGAAGAATGAAGAGAAGGCTAAGGAAAAAGAGCCTATTGTGATTAGACTTCCATTCCCAAGTCGACAAGCTAAGCCTAAGCTTGATGACCAACTTGGAAAGTTCATGGAAATTGTGAAGAACCTAGAGGTCTCAATCCCAATCAAGGAATTGATCTATCATGTTCCGGCTTATGCAAAATACATGAAAGATATTCTTACCAAGAAAAAATCCATCCGAAAGCTAGAGACTATTGCCTTTACCAAAGTGAGTAGTGCTATTCTTCAAGGAAGTTCCCCTCCAAAGCTCAAAGATCCGGGAAGTTTTTCTATTCCATGTACCATTGGCGACACTACAATCAACAAAGCATTGTGTGACCTTGGAGCAAGTGCAAGTGTTATTCCATACTCGGTATGTAAGAGGCTAGGGATGGAAGAGCTCAAATGCACCAACGTCACTCTTCAAATGGCGGATCGATCAACAAAAGTACCTTTAGGGGTATGGGAGGATGTGCCCGTCAGAATTGGCAAATTCTTCATCCCGGTGGACTTTGTCATTGTAGACATGGAAGAGGATTCCAACATTCCTATCATCTTAGGATGACCTTTCTTGTATACCGCCGGAGCGGTAATCGATTTGAAACATGGAGAGCTCACACATGAAGTGGGAGATGAGACAATCACTTTCAATCTTGACAAAACCATGAGAGCTCCCCGACTACATGGAAGAAGCTAGAATCTCTATGCAAGGATCAAGCCATGATTAAAGAAACACCACCCGCATGGAAGAAGAAAGTGGATGACCTTCAAGTAGCTCTATCCGGAGAGCAAGGAATTTTCAACAACAATGAGAGCTTGAATAGCTCACCCATCATGACAAGTAATGAAGAAGGCCTCATCGGCCAAGACAACAAGGAAGAAGAGTTGTCCTTATCAACTCATAACATCATTGTGGAATAAGCTAGTGAAGTTTGTGGTCTATGAGACGACGAATTTGAAGGGTTGGTCAATCCTTATATTAGAAATACTATGACCTTAGACCAAGGCTTTGTGGATCCTTATCATCACTTTGGCTTGGAATACAACAATGAAGAAAACAATGTGCAAAGGTCTACCCAAAACCTCTATCATAACAATGAGCAAGCCTTCAACTACTTCTACAAGGTGTTGAGCAACATCAACAACACCTTGGCTTTGCCCCCTTGACATCTCATCCAAGAATGAGAGTTTGGTGGAGTCTTCCCTAAACCACCATTTGTAAATATTCTAACCTCTTAACTCGCATTTTATTTCCTTTATTGCATCTTTGTCATTTTTCGATTTGCATTTTTGTGCTTTGATCAAATATTTTTGACATGAGAGCAAGTGAGGGAGGTAATTTAACATGTTTTGATGTGTAGTGTTTGATCGAGTGTGGGGATAGCAAGTGCCTAGGCTAACTGAGCCTTCATAGTGCACCCACAACAATGAACAAAGGAAAAGAAGAAAGAATAATATGGGAAAAGGAAACCCCACGGGCAGACCTGAGCCCGTGGGAGCTGAAGATGATCCGAGCGTCCCCAGTATCGATCCGGGCGTCCCAGAGAAGGATTCGAGCGTCCTGGCCTTAGGACGCGGGTCCTTGGAATGTTTGAAGTGAAGAAATTTCCTGTAAGAAAATCTGAGCAGATCATCTCCAGGACGCTCGTCCCATACATAGAGGCGCTCGTCTTGGCACCAGTCCGCGCGTCCTGGCATGCTTCAAATTTTATAAAATTTCCCTGTATGGAAATCTGCACGTCCTTAGGAGAATCCGAGTGTCCCCAAAGGGAATCTGCTCGAGCTGTGACTGATCCGCGCGTCCTAGCACGGGTTTACAATTTCTGGAAATGCTGTAAGACGATCCGAGCGTCCCGTGTTGAATCCACGCGTCCCGAGCTACTATTTACCAAAAACACGGGATGACTCCTTCCTTCCCAATTCATTTCTACCTTCCACAACATACCTTTTCTCCCTCGAAACCCTCAACCCCCTCATTCAAAAACACAAATTTCTCAACAAAATTCACCACCATTCAAACAAAACTTGCTCAAAACAAGATTAAATCACTGCTTTATCAACAAAAGACCATCTAAACATCAAAATTCTCACAAATTGAATCAATTTTCTAGGGTTTGAGTACAAATTCGAAAATCCTAAAATTGATTAAGGAATTGATTGAAGTTTGAGGAAACAAGGAGCATTCAAGCACAATATTGGTTTGTTGATACAAATTTGAGAAGGAGAAGACAATGGCAAGGACCAAAGGCGGAAACAAGGCACCCAAGACTGCAAATTTATCAAAGAGACAACAAGCTCTTCTTGCATCTAAGGCTTCGGTAGTGACACAACTAAGGGCGGAAATCTAAGAAATCGCAACGCCTATTGAGGAAGCTACCACACCTACTCCGGTTATAGAACAATTGCCAAATTTTCCGGAGGTAACTTTCTTAAACGATGCTCTTAGCAATGCATTTTTACCCTTACTGAAAGACGATTGTGGCTACCAATTTTATATGTCAAGACACTTTGGAAAATTGGGTGTGCTTGAATGAACTACAACATTTTTCGAGTTCATGAGGTTGTTAGCCCTCTTTGAAATGGAATAATTGACCTACCCTTCATTAACCATGGAGTCCGTAAGCTCCTTAAAGGTGTCTAAGGTAGAGACTCGACCTTTTGTTGATTTCTGTCTTGAGAACAAGAGTAGAAGCATGACTTTAAATGAGTTTGGTAATGTGTTTGGTCTTTTACAATATCACCATTATGAGAAGAAGCCTTTGAAATATGATGCCGCACCCCTTTGGAAAGCTATTACCGGTCAAAAGTTTGATTCTTTCCGGGAGTGTCATGCTCTATAAGTTCATCATCCGTGTATAAGAGTATGGCACAAGTTTGTGGGCAATACCTTGATTGCTAGAAAAGGCACCAATCACTTCACCGAACTTGATTTTGTCTACCTTGAGTCCTACATGAATATCAATGGAAAGTTCACCAAAAACTACAACATTCTTCAACTATTGCTTGATAGGTGGCTAGAGATTGATAATGGGAAAGACGGAGCGGCCTTCATTGTAAACGGCGGCTTAGTAATGAGGCTAGCTAAGCACTTTAACACAAATTTCAACAAAGATAACACCTACAAACCGGTTAAAGGGAGCAACCTCCTTGATATGAGCACTATGATCAACAAATTCCATTGGGTCAAGAATGTCAACCTTGACAACAAATTTGAGTGGCTCATCAAAGAAGCACCTTCATCTTGCCTAGCAAGATTTTCCGTCTCTCCGTCCGTAGGCTAAACTACCTATTGCCCGTCTCCAAGGAAGCCGAAGTGATAATGAAGCAACATAGGGAACCAAATGCAAACCCCTCCTCCTCCTCCATTGTATCTTCACCATACCCCTTTGCCTACCATGAATTCAAACCGAGTGACTCCAATGTCATGGTAGGCAACGACTATTTGACCCAATTAATGCAACAAATGCATAAAGAAGCTCATGAAGATCGGGTGAATGCTTACCATGCTCAATATCCGCCCCTCCTACATCTAGCTAGGCAAGGACTTCTTGATCCTACATGTCCTTTGCCTAGTTGGGCGGATATGGAGGTATTTTTCCCAAATGCTTCTCAAGATGCCGAAATGGATAGTCGGGTGGGTAATGGGAAGGAGGTTGTTGTTTATGAAGACGGGGAAGGTAATGATTCATGTCAAGAAGAAGAAGAGTAAGGTTCAAGTTCCAATGATGATGATGGAAATGGTGAAGCCTCCGGATCAATGGAGGTGGATGATGAGGATGACGAAGAAGAGATTGATGATAATGATGAGGATGTCGCCATGAGCGACAATTGAGGATTGACAAGCTATTTGGAGGATGCCACATATGCGGGATCGATCACTTAACTTCAACCTATTCCATTGTGAGTTTCCTACACCTCCTTTAGCTTTGTTTATATCTCTTGTTTTAAAATTTTAATCTTGATCACTTGTTTTGAGTCCAAGCAACATTTAAAGGACTCCCACCTCGGTTCCATTGAGGTGTCTCATTTATTTTTCCCACTTGTACAATCCAAAATGACAATTAGTTTCATGCATTACATCATTGCCTTGTGCATGAACTCCCTCTTTTTGACACTAGAAATAGTGTCTTGATCGGTTTGGGGAAGTTCAAACACAAGGAATGGAGTTAATCTAAATTATCTCTCCAACCAATAAAATCATGCATCATATAGGATAAATTAGAATGCATCACTTGTATATATGTCATATAGTTTGCATATTAGTGTAGAAATCATGCATTCTCATTTAGCTTACATAATTTCCTATCGTTTTGGCCATTGATGACTATGCCCATACTAGTGTGGGGATGGGAAGTTCTAACTTAACTTTTAAAATAAAAAACGATAAAAATTGAATTTTTTTTGAAAAAATCAAAACATGTTCTTTCATTTCACATAAACAAAAACCATAAATATTTGAAAAATTTTAAAATCCAAAAATATGTCCTTTCCTTTGTAGTGTAGAATTGTATATTGTGTATATACTTGTGTTTGTTTGTCCTCTTATCACATTGGATCGACTATGCCACATCCGAGGCATGAGGAATAAGAAGACCGCATGGTATGATCTTTCCAATTTCCTTTTTCCTCTCTATGTTAATGACTATGTGGCTTTATTTTGATTGATGCAATACAAACCAATGTGATCTTAGGAATTGCATGTAGTTTATGTTGGAGTTAGTGTCCTCCACAATAGTGCGTTTACATAATAAATCTCATTAAAGGAATATCATCAGATATTTAATTATTTGATCCTCGTCAGTTGATTAACGTAAATCGATAACGGTTGGCTGACTAGAGTTTGACGTTATTGTCGTGAGACGGCGGTGATCAACTGACCCCTTTCGGTCACACCTAAAGGAACGAACCCCAATTGACAACTAATTAATTGTATGAGATACAATTTATTTAGTCCCTTGATTTGTAGACTAAAAGGTTAGTCGATTATTTTAGAGAGATTTCGAGTTGCGAACTCGAGGCACGACAGTTATTATTTAATTATGCGATAATTGAACAATAATTGTGGGAGACGGGTTTTAGTTAATTAATTGTTAATTCACTAAAATTTTACTAATTGATTAATGTGATTAATATTAGTACGTAAATAATATGTGTAGCGATACACCTATATTTACGGAGTGATTTGGACGAAATTAATTGGAAGCATTTAAACATGAAACGATGTTTAAATAAAATTTACACGTATTTGTGCGACAAATATAAGAACCAAAATGGACCCGTAAATGGGACATTGGACCGTGTAAATGGAGTGTAATGGATGATCATGATCATTACACTTTGCTTATTTTTCTTCCATAATTGTCATGTGATCATTATGTGTGTCATAATGTGTTGGACAATAAAATAAGGAAAATGAATCATACACTCCACTACTACACTCCACCTGCCACTTCCTCTTATATACTCCAAGTTTTGTTCATTTTTACACTACTTCACTTGTACACTATTTTGTATGTGAATAAAACTTGTTGGTATTTCTCTCTAAAATTATTGTACATCATTTACTAAGAAGTTAGTAATCAAAATATTATTACTAAGAGTGTTAGTAATATTACAAATATTATCAAGGGTATGTTTTACAAATATCTAGTTAATATTTGTAAGATTATTTGGGTGATTTGTTCTTGGGTGCAACTTGAAGGAGACTTTCTTTTTGAAAGTTTTTCAAGGAGGATCATCCATTTATTTTTAGCTCAAGAACATACTAGATAGGTGATCCAGTTTGTGCCCATATTACCATAAAATCAATGTAAGGAAACTGTTTTTCCTTAACTTTTATTTTTATGCTTTTATATTTGCATGCATGTTACATAGATCACCAAAATGATTAATTATGAGATAATTTAATTTTTATTAGAGAGTCTAATATGGATCTATGATCTTTCAAGTGGTATCAGAGCTTAGGCTTGTAATTTGCATGTTGATTTTAAGCATATTAATAAATTATGAGATAATTTATAAAATCTCAAAAAATGTGTTAGAAGAGGTTTTAGCACGAAATTTTTGGGGCATAAACACCTACTGATCTCAAAAGATTTGTGGTTAAGTTTGGTGATTTATGAAGTTATTTTGCTATTTTTAATGTTTTTTGGTAGAAAACCGAGTCAAAATGCCGTATTTTAGTTAAAAATTGACTAAAAATAGTTAAAAGTTGATTCGGGCCATGGAATTTTTATGGTATTTCATGCATTTTTTCTACTGATTGTATGCAAAAGGTTGAAGTTTGGTTTGAATTTTTGCATGTTTATTGATTTTATGAGATAAAAGTCGATAAAAGTGAAATAAATTAATCATAATTTCGAAACAATTGATTCTGCCCATGATAAATTTATGTACATTTAAAAATATTATTTAAATGTTAAAAGTGAATTTTAAAATGTATTTTCACCTTGTTTTGATGTGTATTGGTTTTAGTGGTTAAAAACCGATAAATATCAATCCTTTTCTTCATAAATTTTATCCGGATTTTTGGGGCAATTTTTCTGACATTTTGGTGTTCTTGGGAGTGTTCCAGAATACTCAAAATATTTGTTTTAATTGTTTGGGTAATTTTTCAATTATTTTGGATTTTTACTTAAAATTTATGATTTTACCGATTAAATTAGCAAAATATCACCAAATCAAACTAATTATTCATCATAAAATTAGTGAGGACTAATTTTGAGGTTCAAAACAGTTTGGACAATTAGTTTGGACTTAAATGAGATTTAAGAGTTGATTATTGATTTTTACATGTTAAAAATCGATTAAATCCACAAACACCGAGATGGATACCAACGATTGATGGATAGGGCGATTTTGGCATCATTTTGCAGCATTTTAAGCATATTTATTTAAGTTGAATGAATGACTGTCATTTATATAAAGTATTTATCTTGTTGTACCTAGTATGGCCTAGTTTATTTTAATCTTTATTACCTGAAATGAATGGGAATATCGATGTGTTTGTAATTAAATACGATCTCTGATCGGAGCCATTTAGTTCACAAGTTAAGCAAATGTGGTCGTTGGTCAATGGTCGATACAAAACACAATTTATACTTCACAAACAACTCTACAAATTAGTAAAGAGGCAAGTAAAGGTCGGATCCCAAGGGACGGGTATTGAAAACGAAGATTTCTATTGCTACTAGTGGTGTCTAGGGGTGTCACAAGTTGGGTTGATGTAGAAGGTTACTAAACTAAAATAGCAATGAAAATAAACTAACAAGGTAAATGGAATAAGGGTGTAAATAATTGATTAAAAGCACTAGGGTGTCATGGGTTCATAGGGGATTCATGGGATATGATCATACAAACATGTTCTCAAATTATAAGCAAGCAATTATTGTTGTGATGGATTGAGTTGGGTTATATCTTACAATCCTAGGAAAGTTTGGGTCCGGAGCCGAATCTCTTGGATTGTACAACACCTACAAGTCGACTTAATCTTCCCTACTTAACACATGCATGGTCTAACAAGACTCGAGTTGGGTTATGTCTTACAAGTCAAGTTGAAGAGATAGTAGATGATAATAAATGCAAGGATTCATAGGCTTAGCATTTCATCAAACATAACATGTGCATGCATTAAGATCAAAACAAGCAAGCAAATAAGATATGAAAGCATATTGATTTAAGCATGAATCATCCCCATGTTGGTTTCCCTTAATCACCCATTAAACCCTAGCTAAGAGACTACTCACTCATTATCATATTGATCATGCTAGAAAGGTTGTCAATCATACTAACATAATGAAACATGATGAATAAATGAAAGTAATTAGCAATAATTAAAAAGGGATTAAGAGATTATACCTACTAATGATTCCAATAATAAAGCAAGAATAATAGAAGTACTTGAATCCTAGATTGAGAGGTTGTCAATCTCCCAATAATAACCCAAATAATCTTCAATTACCCAAAATAAAGTAAGAACAAGAGAGAGATTAAGGAACTAAAACTTGGATTAAAACTTGATTAATACTTGATTACAATATTGAAGAGAGATTTGATTGATATTAACTACTCTAATTATTGATTAGAAGAACATGCTCCTCTAATTAGACTAATGGGGTATTTATAGTGAAAATTAGGGAGGATGCATTAGGGTTAACTAAGGGCTAAACTAGTAATTACACTTTTTAAGTTGAGCAAGGAGACTCCGGTATTCAATGAGAGAAGGGCGTCTCCATTTTGTAACTTGAAGGACGAAACCATCTTTGTCCGTGATCCGAGCGGATGGAGGTCGAGACGGACGGATGGGGCATGGACGATCCGAGCGGATCAAGGCGTAAGACGCTCGGATTGGGCCTGGGGGATCCGAGCGGATCCTGGGTAAGGACGCTCGGATTGAGCTGGGCGGACGGACGGATCATGGATGATCCGTTCGGATTCTTCTACAGCGTCATTCCTTCTTCTTTTCTTCCCTTTTCTTCATAGAATCCTTGGGGATTTCCTTGGGGACTCAAGGATCCTTTCTCAACATTGATCTTCTACTTAGCTATGTACAAAGGCCTTCTAGTCTTGTCTCTCCTTGATGCTTGGTCATTGAATATGATCCATTTAGCCTTGTTTTGCCATGAAAATGCAAGATTCTTACTCCTTTCCTACCAAGGGATCAAAATCTCAAAGAATATGCAAAACAAAGATCTAAAGATAAGAAATGACCCAAATAAGCACTAAAAAGCATAGAAACAATGGTAATTCGGGGGCTAAATATGCGCCAATTATGGTCGCATCAAATATCCCCAAACCGAACCTTTGCTCGTCCCGAGTAAAGAGGTGACAAAGACTAGGACCAATACTAACCTAACCTAATAATAATAGCCGATATGAGACAATTAGCGGGTCTCACTCCGCCCCTTCAACTCACAACAAGACAACCATGAGGTAGGATGCCTTCTTGCAAGGCAAGGTGGGTCTTGCCAAAATGGCGACACATCCAAACATTAAGCACATAAAAACACATAATGGATGCATCTACAAAAAGGAATAGCCACTCCCTCATCAAGTGGCGGAGGCACTAAAGAGGAACAAATTTAAGAGCATGTAATCCTTCACAAATACTAGTTCAACAAATTACTAAGTCTAAGAGGATGGCACTAAATCACCTCCAAATGGTGTTAAACTAGACTACTTTCGTCCTCAATTTCCAAATGCTTTCGTCAAGAGCGATCGGATGGTGGTGGAATGATGATCCCTATGATGCTAGTGGCATATGACATGACAAGTCTCGAATTCTCTACAAAAGTAAAGGTCATGGATCGTCCCAAGCTCGACCAAGTGGCTTGACAAAAGGCTTTTTGGGAATGAAATGCTCAAATCTTTATTCACAATGGTTGGATATGACTAGTATTTCAAAATTGTCCTCATTTCACTTTCACATTTCAAAAATTTAAGATGGGGTTTGTCCCTTACGGGCTAGTGTCCTTTGCTTTCGCCAATCGCTTATTAGGCAACCGGTTAACCTCTAGACAATAGCTTTTTGGGGTGAAGTCACTCTGTCTCTGGGCGGCCGAATTCACAACCGTATGGGGGCCCAATTCAATGGATCCCACACCAAAGCACATCGAAGTGGTAAACCTCCATCAAAACAACTTAAAAATTCTCAACATTCAACAATTCATAACGCTTGAGGTTTCCTTGGCATTACATTACTTCCACATGACAAAATTTGTTTGAGATGAGCACTTCAAGCTTATTGATAGAAAATATTTTTGGGTTGCCTTACCACAAGGTCAAACAAGGTCACCTAGACAAGTTAACCAAGTCCATATCGCATCACGGGGTTGGATAGGTGACTCACATGCAAACTCTTGACTAGGCCTTGGGTCATGGGTCAAAAGACACTAGTATGACACTATCTAGGGTGTTTTACAACCATTCTAGTAGGCAAAGTCTTGAGTTGAACAAGTATTTATAATGGCTTAGTTGCTCTTGTCAAAGTTCCAAAATAGGCATCTTTTCAAAACATTTCTAACATGCAACTACATGCCATGATGCAACTAATATAAACATCCTAATGCAAGTGATTCTACCAACTAGCATGACATACTAAACTAAATGCAAGTCCTAAGTTCACATTGTTTTTACCGCATCAATCAAAATAAAGCCACATAGTCATTAACATAAAGAGGAAAAAGGAGATTGAAAAGATCATACCATGCGGTCTTCAATATCCTCATGTCTCGGATGTGGCGTAGTCAATCAAAGTGAAAAAGGATGAACAAACACAATATATACAAGACTATATATACAAAGGAAATGAACTTGTTTTTGGTTTTTTTCAATTTTCAAATTTTTATGATTTTTGAAATTTTTCAATTTTTATGGTTTTTGAATAAAAGTTAAGTGTTAGAATTCCCATCCCCACACTAATATGGGCATTGTCCTCAATGGCCAAAATGATGGAAATTATGCAAGAGTGATGCATGATTTTCTATATTAAATGCAATTCTACACTAAACTACACTACATGATGCATGTTGTTTTGTTATGACGGAGAGGATAATTTAAATTACCTCCCGTTGCGTATGCATCAACTTCCCCAAACCAAGCAAGACACTATTGCTAATGTCAAAGCATGGGGGAGTTCGTGCACATGCTATGCTATGCATGAGACTAGATTGTCATTTTGGATTTTCAAAAATGGGAACAATAAAGAACACCTCAAAGGAACCGAGGTGTGAGTCCTTTGATGTTGCTAGGACTAAACTAACCAATGATGAGAATAAAATACAAAGAAACAAGATGCAAAGTTCTTTTCATGAAAAATAAAGATAAAGAAGGGAGATAAGAAGACTTCACTAGAACTAAGGTGGGTGCCTCTTGCCCGCTCCACCTAGTTATGAAGTAGTCTTCTAGATATCGGCATCATCTCCTTCTATATCGGTATCCCAAATATCCCTAGAAGCATCACTCAAGCTTGGATCCATGAATTCATCTTCTTCGCTCTCAATCTTCACCGTATCACCTCCACAAGAGTTATCACTCTCCTCTCCTTGCCTACCATGCGCACCTTCATTAGCCTTCTCCGAATTTGGAAAAAGTAACTCCATTTGAGCCCATGATGGAAAAGCTCCTTCTTCACTTATCCGTCCCTTTTGAACCATGTCGTGGTATTGGGGGTAAAGAGCATAATAGTTGTCCACATTGGTTTCATATTGACGGTAGTGCAAGTCTTGCAAGATTCCCGTGACAAAGTCGTCACGGGGGAGGATGAAGGGATTTGGATGGTTGTAAGGTTGGTAGGGAAAGGGGTAAGGAGGCACCTTTATCTTTTCATCTTGGCTTTGTTTTACTTGTTGTGGCGGTGGTGGGTTTTGTGGTTGAGCTTGTGGGGGTGGAGCTTGTCTTTCTTGACTTTGAATGAGGTAAGAGGGAAGTGGGGACAATCTTCCTCTCCTTGGGGAAATCCGAGGTAGGTCGGCCATAGGAAGATAGATAGGAGCACTCCCTTTTGTCAACCATTTGATCCTTTTATCAATTCCCTCAAGGGTTATCCAATGGTGTTGGACAACAAGGAGGTCTTCATTAATTCTTGTTCCTCCCGAGAGTGGGGTGTACTCATTCTTCTCATTGAACCTAGGATTAAAGTGCTTTGCAAGCCTTGTTATGAGTCCACCATTTACTATATGCCTCTTCCCATCATCATCTCCATTCCGAAATTTCGCCCACTTCTCTAGCAAGACTAAGGGTGCATTGAGATGATACCCTTCTTTTCCTTGGATGTTTAGATAAGATTCCATGAACATGAGATCCATTTGATTCACTATAGCCGGATCGCGGCGGGCGAAGAGGGTACCCGAGAGAAATCGGTAAGTGAGTCGTAGGATCGGGTTTTGGATGTGAAAAGCAAGGCACTCCTTAGTAAGAATGAAGTCTCGGCCCGTCATGGCTCTCCATAAGGGTGCAACACTATAATTCTTGGGTCTTGATGTTCGGGTAGGCGAAACATCAAGCCCGAACACATTCGCAAATTCCACAAGTGTCATTGTTCTAGAGACATTTTCCAACCTAAACTCTATGCTAATCACCTTGTTTGAAGTTGTAATCTTTAAGCAACTCAAGAACTCGAGTACAAGAGACCGGTAAGTGGGTTCAAACATACGAAAGAGAGTCGAAAGACCAAGAACCTCAAATAAAGCCTCCACTTGGTGGAAAATTCCAAGCTTTCTCAAAGTAGAATGACATAAAAATTTAGTAGGAAGGATATTCTTACTTAGAAGCCGATGGAATACGATTCTTTGCACATCATTTAGGAATTCCACATTGGAGAAATCATTGAGTCGTGAGAGGTCCACAATCTCTTCATGTTCTTTTCTAATGGTGTTGAGATGAGAAGTAGAGGAACTCCCCACCATTCTTGGTCTTCTTGTGTTTCTAAAGGAGGATCTTCTAGGAGCCATTCTTGAGTTCTTTTGATTAGAGAAAGAGTAAGGTTGTTCTTTGTTGAGTGATTGTTGAAAACCCTAGATTTTGGGGGTTTTTGATTTTGTGGGTGAAAAGAGTGAATTGGATATGTATGGGAGTCATAAGGAGGGGGGGGTTTTATAGGGTAAGTGGAAAGAGTAGTGATGTGTCATTAAAAGGGTGGTGGGGTGTAATTTAATTGAGAAAAGACGGGCTGGAAAACGGGCAGGGAGACGAGCGGATTCACACTCGAGACGCTCGGATCCTTCGAAAACGGGACGGGCGGATTCCGGACCAGACGCTCGGATTACGCCACGAGTGAAAATTCCAAAATCTTCCTCGCCTTAAGACGTGCGTCCCGTGCTCAAGACGCTCGGATTCTTTGAGTTGAGACAGGCGTCTTCTTAGAAAGACGGACGGATTCTCTAACAGAGAATTTTCTTGAATTGCACCTGAGAAAAAGACGGGCGTCTTTCCCATAATCCGTCGGGTTTCCTCGTCGGGCGTCTTCTTCCACGAGACGCTCGGATTGTTCACCGATCAGAAATCTTCAATTTCATAACAAAGCGGGACGTGCGTCTTTTCCCTCGGACGTCCGGATTCTTTCAGACGGTCGGATTCGGAGAATCCGCACGGATTCCTGCCACGAACTTTTGACTTTTTCTACTTTCTTTCAATGCGTCCCCACACTTAGGAATTTGTTCCTTCCTTCATTCAAAAACTCATTAGTAACCCTCCCTCACTTGCGCTCATGAAAAGAATTTATGCTTATTAAACAAATGCAAGTAAATGATAAATACAAGTTAGAGGGTTAGTATATTTACAAATGGCGGTTTAGGGAGGACTCCACCAAACTCTCTTTCTTGATGAGATGTCAAGGAGGGGGAGGACCGAGGTAGATGGCCTCGACCTCTCCAACGAATGCTCCTTCATAATATGGCTTCAACCTTTGACCATTCGCTTTGAACTTGCTTCCATCTTCCGCCTTGAGTTCGAAATCTCCATACTTCCCAACTTCGGTTATCACATAGGGGCCCATCCATCTAGAATTCAATTTTCCCGGAAAGAGTCGGTAGCGGGAATTGAATAGAAGGACTTTGTCTCCCTTGTGCAAGGCCTTTTGTCGAATTCTCTTATCATGAAGCAATTTTGTTCTTTCTTTGTAAATCTTTGCATTCTCATAAGATTGTAGTCGGAATTCCTCCAACTCTTGGATTTGGATCATCCTCTTTTGACCGCTCAATTTGAGATCAAGATTGAGTGCTCGGATTGCCCAATAAGCTTTGTATTCTAATTCGATTGGCAAATGACATGCTTTTCCATATACAAGCTTGTAGGGGGAGGCACCTATGGGAGTTTTATAGGCCGTCCTATAAGCCCAAAGAGCATCATCAAGCTTTGTGCTCCAATCTTTCCGAGTCTTGTTCACAACTTTTTCAAGAATTTGCTTGATCTCTCTATTTGAAATTTCCACTTGACCGCTTGTTTGAGGATGATATCCCAAGCCGGTTCGATGTTGAACACCATATTTGGTCAAAAGGGATGCAAGCTTCTTCTCATGGAAATGTGTTCCTCCATCACTAATGATAGCTCTAGGAACTCCAAATCGTGGAAAAATTATCTTCTTGAAGAGCTTGGTGACTGTTTTTGCATCATCATTTGGGGTGGCAATTGCCTCTACCCACTTTGAAACGTAATCTACGGCCACAAGGATGTACTTGTTCCCGTTGGATGTCACAAAGGGTCCTTGGTAGTCGATTCCCCAAACATCGAAAATCTCCACCTCTAGGATGCCTCTTTGTGGCATTTCGTTTCTCCAAGATATATTGCCCGTTCTTTGACAAGCATCACAATGAATGATGAATTCTCTTGTATCTTGAAACATTGTGGGCCAATAGAAACCCGATTGGAGAATTTTTGCAACGGTTCTTCTTGCTCCATGGTGCCCACCGTTAGGTGATGAATGACATCCTTCCAAGATTCCTTGGATTTCCCATTGAGGGATGCATCTCCGGTAGAGCCCATCACTACACTCCTTGTAGAGGTTTGGATCATCCCAAAAGTACCTCTTCACTTCAAATAGGAATCTCTTCCTTTGGTTGTGGTTTAAGTTAGGAGGGAGCACTTTTCCAACAATATAGTTAGCATAATCGGCAAACCATGGGGTGATGTGTCTTTCGAGTTGAGTTTGAATAGCCATCAAGATATCGTCGGGGAATGAGTCATTGATCGGGGTTTCTCCATTTTCATCATGAAACCGGATCCTTGACAAATGGTCCGCTACTACATTCTCGGCTCCTTTCTTATCTCTTATCTCTAAGTCAAATTCTTGAAGTAGCAAAATCCACCTCAACAACCTTGGCTTTGCTTCTTTCTTTATCAAGAGATGTCGGAGAGCACGGTGATCCGAAAATACAATCACCTTGGATCCAAGTAAGTAGGACCGAAATTTATCCAAAGCATATACAATGGCAAGAAGTTCCTTTTCGGTCGTGTCATAATTCACTTGAGAAGGGTCGAGGGTTTTGCTTATGTAATAGATGGCATGAAGAGCTCTCCCTACCCGTTGGCCAAGTACCGCTCCAACGGCGTAGTTGCTAGCGTCGCACATAATCTCAAAAGGTAACTCCCAATTTGGGGGTTGGATGATTGGTGCCGAGATCAATGCTTCTTTGATTCTATTAAAAGCTTCAACACACTCGTCAGTAAATTGGAATTGGGCATCCTTAAGCAAAAGTTGAGTGAGGGGTTTTGCTATTTTAGAAAAATCTTTTATGAAACGACGGTAAAAACCCGCGTGACCGAGAAAACTTCTCACCCCTCTAACATTCACGGGAGGTGGGAGTTTCTCTATCACCTCAACTTTGGCTTTATCTACCTCGATGCCCTTTTCCGAAATCAAATGACCCAAAACAATTCCTTCATTAACTATGAAATGACACTTTTCCCAATTTAAAACAAGACTAACATCTTCGCATTTTTGCAACACAAGGGAAAGATTATGCAAGCATGAGTCAAAGTCCTTTCCATAAACACTAAAATCATCCATAAAAACTTCCATTATGGTCTCTAGATAATCGGAGAAGACACTCATCATGCATCTTTGGAAAGTAGCGGGGGCATTACATAATCCAAAAGGCATTCTTCTATATGCAAAAGTGCCATAAGGGCATGTGAAGGTGGTCTTATGTTGGTCATCCGGGTGTATAGGGATTTGGAAGAATCCCGAATACCCGTCAAGTTAACAAAATAATTTGTTAGAGGCTAACCTCTCAAGCATTTGGTCAATGAATGGTAAGGGGAAGTGATCTTTCCTTGTCGCGGAGTTCAATTTTCGGTAGTCAATGCACATACGCCAACCGGTGATCATTCTTGTGGGTATTAATTCATTCTTTTCATTTGTCACTACCGTAGTACCTCCTTTCTTAGGTACCACTTGGACGGGGCTAACCCACAAAGAATCCGATATGGGATATATGATTCCCGCGTCAAGTAATTTCATGACTTCTCCTTTGACAACTTCTTGCATGTGGGGGTTCAATCTTCTTTGGGGTTGAATGGTAGGTCTATGGTCGTCCTCTAGATGAATCCTATGCATGCAAAAGTTGGGACTAATTCCCTTTAGGTCATCTAGACTATAACCTATAGCCTTCTCATGTTGTTTCAACACATTAAGCAACTTACCCAATTGGTCATCATCAAGTCTATCATTAACAATCACGGGTTTGGTCTTTGACTCATCAAGGTAAGCATATTTCAAATTTGGGGGAAGGGGTTTCAAAGTAGGAGTTTGTACCTCCCTTTCCTCCTTTGGAGTGTCATTGAGAATTTGCTCCATCTCCATTAGACATTCCATTCTCATGACATATTCTTCTTCACTTTCATTAACCTCATCATATTCAAATTCCATGATGGGTTCCTCTTGCTCTTGAGTTTGTAGAATATCTTCTAGGATGGATTGCTCATCCTCTATGGGTTGACATGCTTCCACTAGAATATTATGCACCAACTCGGATTGTGCATGAGTGAGTTCTTTGTTAGCTAAAGCGGCCTCAAAGAGATCCACCTCCAATTCCCAATACATGCTCTTAGCCTTACTTGCTTCTAAGGCCTCTAATGCTTGCATGGGATCCTTGAAGTAAGGGATACTCAAGTGGTCCTCTACAAAACAATCTATGAAATCCATTCTTGCAAAATATCAAACAACTAGAAAACAATTAGAACAAACCTTGAGGAGTTTTACTTCCCAAGGTGAAAAAGACACAACTAAAAATAACAAAAGAAATCTTAAATCAATTAAACACCGTCAAAGAACGGCGCCATTTTTGATCGGAGCCATTTAGTTCACAAGTTAAGCAAATGTGGTCGTTGGTCAATGGTCGATACAAAACACAATTTATACTTCACAAACAACTCTACAAATTAGTAAAGAGGCAAGTAAAGGTCGGATCCCAAGGGACGGGTATTGAAAACGAAGATTTCTATTGCTACTAGTGGTGTCTAGGGGTGTCACAAGTTGGGTTGATGTAGAAGGTTACTAAACTAAAATAGCAATGAAAATAAACTAACAAGGTAAATGGAATAAGGGTGTAAATAATTGATTAAAAGCACTAGGGTGTCATGGGTTCATAGGGGATTCATGGGATATGATCATACAAACATGTTCTCAAATTATAAGCAAGCAATTATTGTTGTGATGGATTGAGTTGGGTTATATCTTACAATCCTAGGAAAGTTTGGGTCCGGAGCCGAATCTCTTGGATTGTACAACACCTACAAGTCGACTTAATCTTCCCTACTTAACACATGCATGGTCTAACAAGACTCGAGTTGGGTTATGTCTTACAAGTCAAGTTGAAGAGATAGTAGATGATAATAAATGCAAGGATTCATAGGCTTAGCATTTCATCAAACATAACATGTGCATGCATTAAGATCAAAACAAGCAAGCAAATAAGATATGAAAGCATATTGATTTAAGCATGAATCATCCCCATGTTGGTTTCCCCTAATCACCCATTAAACCCTAGCTAAGAGACTACTCACTCATTATCATATTGATCATGCTAGAAAGGTTGTCAATCATACTAACATAATGAAACATGATGAATAAATGAAAGTAATTAGCAATAATTAAAAAGGGATTAAGAGATTATACCTACTAATGATTCCAATAATAAAGCAAGAATAATAGAAGTACTTGAATCCTAGATTGAGAGGTTGTCAATCTCCCAATAATAACCCAAATAATCTTCAATTACCCAAAATAAAGTAAGAACAAGAGAGAGATTAAGGAACTAAAACTTGGATTAAAACTTGATTAATACTTGATTACAATATTGAAGAGAGATTTGATTGATATTAACTACTCTAATTATTGATTAGAAGAACATGCTCCTCTAATTAGACTAATGGGGTATTTATAGTGAAAATTAGGAAGGATGCATTAGGGTTAACTAAGGGCTAAACTAGTAATTACACTTTTAAGTTGAGCAAGGAGACTCCGGTATTCAATGAGAGAAGGGCGTCTCCATTTTGTAACTTGAAGGACGAAACCATCTTTGTCTTTGTGATCCGAGCGGATGGAGGTCGAGACGGACGGATGGGGCATGGACGATCCGAGCGGATCAAGGCAGAAGACGCTCGGATTGGGCCCGGGGGATCCGGCGGATCTGGGTAAGGACGCTCGGATTGAGTGGGCGGACGGACGGATCATGGATGATCCGTTCGGATTCTTCTCTGACGTCATTCCTTCTTCTTTTCTTCCCTTTTCTTCATAGAATCCTTGGGGATTTCCTTGGGGACTCAAGGATCCTTTCTCAACATTGATCTTCTACTTAGCTATGTACAAAGGCCTTCTAGTCTTGTCTCTCCTTGATGCTTGGTCATTGAATATGATCCATTTAGCCTTGTTTTGCCATGAAAATGCAAGATTCTTACTCCTTTCCTACCAAGGGATCAAAATCTCAAAGAATATGCAAAACAAAGATCTAAAGATAAGAAATGACCCAAATAAGCACTAAAAAGCATAGAAACAATGGTAATTCGGGGGCTAAATATGCGCCAATTATGGTCGCATCAATCTCGTATCGTCGGTTTGTAATTAATTAATAGTTTTATTTATTTTATTAATTAATGTATAATAGGAATAGCTATGTAATTCAATTGTAATAGTTATTCTTACCGGCGTTTCCAAAAGACGGATTACATCGAGACGAAGTCTATTTTTGGAAGGTGTTCCAAATCCCATAAGAAGGAGCCACTTTTGGAATGAAGAGGCAAGGGACCAAGGTGTTGGTTTCCGAAATGTAATAGACTAGTTTTTATTAACTAGGTGGCCATACTAGGATTTATTCATATGCTTACTTGTTTGCTTGTTTTATTTTCGCGCATGCCAAAATCGCCATTCACATGCATTTTATCTTCGCGATTGTCAATTCACGTCATTTACATTCACTGACTTAGTTCACTTATAGGGAATTTATGACTAAATTGACAAGATCTCTCACATAACTAAAATTGAGATTAGCCTTACCAATTAGTAACACCTATGAATCTCTTGTTCATTAGAGCCACGCTCGCCCAAGCGGGGTGTTCTCTTTTTACCTTGAGTAAGTAGGGTGGTAAGCGGTTATCACACGCCAAAATTGGTTGGACTCAACGGGATATAAGACGGTCTTGTGTTCCGGGGCTAGTAGATGGATTTAAGGAAATTCGTCGACCAAGAGTTCTAGAGGTAGAATTAGTCAACGTGACTTACCGAATTTACACAATTATGGGATGTTTCGCCCAAGCGATGCTCATTTTTGTTTAATATTTGGGTCTTGGAATCATTTATATAATTTAGTGGGAGATCATTATATAAATGTTAAAACTTGTTAAAGATGTTTCACAAGTAAAATTAAAACATTGAATGTTAATTTTTCCTTTTTTCGTTCATTCTCATAAATGTATGACATCGCGCACTTCATCCTCCTTTCTCTATTTATTGTTATACTTGTTTCATTCTTTCATAGAAAGCGGTTTCTTTGAAGGAATTAATGATTGGTAACATGATTTACCAATTCACCTACATAAGCTTACAACGATTTTTGCGGTTATTATACAACTTAATTAATGTCCATACATATTAAAAAGGGATTTCATGTTGCAAACTCATATTACGAGTTTAAAAGGAAGTCACATTTTATCAAGAGAGTCTTGATTTCGGAAGTGACACCTCCGTCATGATGATGACATATTAGTTTTAATTACTCAAGTGTAATTCAAAAGTTTGCGAAAAGAGTTTTCAAAAACACTTATAATACTCCAATATGATACCGTCAAATGGCTCACTTCGAGAAAGGCCAAATCAATTGTTTATGCGCTAAAGAGTTTAGGCATATGATAACAATTGAACGGTTAGGTAGTCCAATTTCGCAAGAAGTTGAGATTTTGCCACATGTTACACTCACTTTATAGTAATTCACTCTTACTAAGTGTATAAAATATCACGAATGACATGAAGAGAGGTCTTCACGAGATTCATTTTTGCTTGATTGAAGCAAAGAGGAATGTGAAAGTGAGTGGGAGTTAAGAAGTATCAACCCTAGATGTATGCGATAGAACAAAGTTGAAAGAGACATCTACTCAATGGATGGCTAGTTCCACTATCTTGGTATGAGATACCAAGTAGGGGTCATTTCTTTGTAAAGAAGTTTACATGAATTGATAAAACGTAAGACGTCTAGCATAGGACATTTTTTTATCGAAGTGGTGCTAGAGTAGCAATGATTTCGATAAGGACAAATGTACCTAAATTTGGTTTTAAAAGAATGTAATTATCTATGTTTATACATAGAAGGCATCACTCATGTGATTTAAAACAAAATGTTGTACCTACTCCTATGATAACTTGGTGGTTGGTTTAGACCACTTAAGTTAGAGGAATTTTACATTCTTCATGAAAACTAAATGTTATACTATCTTGTAGATTTTAAAGTCTCTAATCTGGTGAACCCAATTGATCAAACCTCAAGTAAAATTCGTTTCAAACGAGTAAACGAAAAGCACATTGAAAAACCATTTGATTGTGAGTCTTATGGTATGTGTGCATGTATTATGTTTTTTTTTCTTTTGCAGAAAAGAAACACAATAGTGAGGTGATTGACCATATACATACAGATGCTTAAGGTCGATAGTTGGTTATATATATATATATACTTCGTTACTTTTACCGTAACGTTAAGTAGATATGAAAACCAAAAGCACGTCAAGATCAAGATGTTGATCGGAAGTTTCAAAGTAATGACTTTGAAGATCAAATGGGTAATATCAAGTAATGACCTTGATAATCACTAAGAAGATTGTGAACCAATTCACATAATACCTTCTCCTTGGGACACAATAGAGTATGGTGTAGTCATGTATATAAACCGAACTTTATGAGATATAGTTTGAGGTTTTTTCGCAATTTTTGTAAGGTATATTCTCACTAAAAGTTTAAAACCCGACTATAATAGCCTAAATGACTCCATATGAGATATGGATAGGGAGAGTCCCCAACTTGTCTTTTTATACATTTGGGATCATAAATGTTTATGTTCAGAACCAATTTGTGTATTTGTGAGGGTTATCCAAAGTTGAACCACTTGGTTTTTACTCCTCCAAAACGAGAACAAAAAGTTTGTGGCTCATAATACTGTCTTTCCAGAAAGATTTTCATTTTCTGGAAGACAGAGTGGGAGAAATTTTGAACTTACGGAAGTCCAAGACCCACAAACTGAGTATCATGCAAGAAGACGTTCTTTATTGTGGCTCAGTGGTTATAAGGAGATAATTTTGCGATAATATTGTGTTACTTTTCAAAAGTGACGAATCTTAAACCCTCATCAAAGGCTTTTCTATAGTATGAACTCTATGTGATGGCGTGTCACCATGCAATTCGAATTGGTCTCCTTGCACACGATGCGATAAGGAAGGAAACACGAGATGTTTTTGAGACTTGATTTAAGGTGAATACTTTGGTTGGTTACCTTGATCTTGTCGTAAAGGTTAAATAAGATGTTTAAAATTTGGGCTTGTTATAGAGAGTTTGTGACAACCCAAATGCCTTTATCAATTCGTATGGTCTTAGCAATATAACCTCTCATGAGGATGAGTTTAGGCAAAAGGATAACGAAACTTTCTCTTTGAATGTATCTTATGAAGGGAGAAGTTTTGTTGATGTTGTCAATGCTAAGAAGCCTAGCATGCTTGAAAGATCCCTTTTGTGATCTATATACGTCAAAGAGTTGGAACTTTGGGTTCAATCATGTAGTCTATCAAAACGGTATTACTCGAGTGTCGAGATAACATGATGATACATGGAGTTTAGTGGGAGCTAAAGTGAGTTTCTTAGTCTAAAATATGTGCTTGACATATTATTGACTAGAAATGTAGCTAAGGTGATATTTCTTAGTCTAAAAATATATGTTTGACATATTAGTGACTAGAAATATTCTCGGGTGAATACTTGAGAGTAGCATGGCGCATATTAAATATCCGGATATAATGAGATAGATCTCTATGGATATTAGCATTATAGTCAAGAGACTTATGTGATAAGATTCTTGACTCGTTCAAGTTGTTGAACAATTAATATGATCTCTTGTGCTTCCGCTGCAGGATCTATTAAATATGCTAAAAGCTTCTCTCATCGGGACTTATCATGTTGAGAATATGAGAAGTCATTACCAATCATTTCCTAGTGAGTGTCACTAGATGATTATCAAGAGCATCCTTGAGTACTTGAGAAGCACTGAGGATTTACTCTTGTAGTTTGGAGGAATTTATGAATTTTGTGTAAAAGGATTACATGAAAAAATTCCTATGCTTATAAGATGTTATGGGCCTCATTAAGGAATGGTTAGCATGTAAGAGTGCTATGTGCCTAAATAATAATATGTATAAGAAGTTATACGTATGTGTATAAGAAGTTATACATGCATAAAGCAAATATGTGTGAGGAGTCATACATAAAAGATGTCATATGAAGGATGTGTATGTATTAGTGTTAAACGTACAAGTCATGAACGAAAGCTAAGTACATTACAACATCCGATGTTGTAAGAGAGATAGTTGATAACCGGAATTTAATGAGACTAGAGTAGTTCTGTTAGCCGAATATCGTATCCCAAGAGACTGTGAAAACAGTAGGAGTGTTTGACTGGCTTTAGAACCAGAGTCTAAAAACTTGTTTAGACGTGTACTTAGAAATGCTCTATGTGATGAAAAGATTGCATAGAACAAAGGAAAATAGCAATGGAAATTAGAGTGATGCAACTGTTGCTTATCTTCTAACCAAAGCCGTAGACATGATGGTTATGTCATCTCAATGTGAATTGAGGAGTATACCTTAATTGCTAAAGATCGTTATGTAAATATTGGATAGAGTATTGATATTTCCATAAGTGATGATCGCATTCATTGTTAGAGTTTCTTTAAGAACTCAATTATTCAGTTTGACCGAAAACATTGAGTACCTTGTTTATCTGAATAAGTTGTGGAGACAATTTTGAACACTAGTCAAGTGAATAAGATGAACATTGTATTTTGTCCCTAGTCACTTAATGAGGTGACGTCTCGGAGTGACTAGATTGTAAGTCGATTGATGGTTGTTCAACACCATAAGGTCATACGTGATGACTAGTCGATTACATAGGCAGAGTGTGTGACACCTTGCCGGACAGTGACCATTTAGAGAGTCCCTAAGTTCTATTATAGACGCCTGGTCGTGGCGGGGATCTCTAAGATGTTCTAATGAGTCGATTCTTTTGACTGGAGACTATTATCTGAGCAAGTGCAGTTTCCGAGTGACTTTGGTTTTTGTCCTAGGTCGTGCCGTGAAAGGAGGCCAAAAGGGCATTTACTAGGTCATGGTGATCTGTATTGTGCAATAGGATAGATAGGGCATACAGGAATTGTCCACCCACGTTGGGTAAACTATATCTCAAGGCCACTCGAGGAGTTAATGACTACAAATGCGTGGCCACACTCGGAAGTAATCTATGAGAGATTTTTCCGGTCAGGTAGTCACACTCCCGATCGAGAAAACCACTCGCGATATGTTCATGTGCAAGTGCGACCTGAAAGACACCTTGCATTGAGTGGGAGATTAAAACGGACAAGAGAATTGGTAGCGCACACCTTATGTCGGACAAGTGGGAGATTGTTGGAGTTAGTGTCCTCCACAATAGTGCGTTTACATAATAAATCTCATTAAAGGAATATCATCAGATATTTAATTATTTGATCCTCGTCAGTTGATTAACGTAAATCGATAATGGTTGGCTGACTAGAGTTTGACGTTATTGTCGTGAGACGGCGGTGATCAACTGACCCCTTTCGGTCACACCTAAAGGAACGAACCCCAATTGACAACTAATTAATTGTATGAGATACAATTTATTTAGTTCCTTGATTTGTTGACTAAAAGGTTAGTCGATTATTTTAGAGAGATTTCGAGTTGCGAACTCGAGACACGACAGTTATTATTTAATTATGCGATAATTGAGTAATAAATTGTGGGAGACGGGTTTTAGTTAATTAATTGTTAATTCACTAAAATTGTACTAATTGATTAATGTGATTAATATTAGTACGTAAATAATATGTGTAGCGGTACACGTATATTTACGGAGTGATTTGGACGAAATTAATTGGAAGCATTTAAACATGAAACGATGTTTAAATAAAATTTACACGTATTTGTGCGGCAAATATAAGAACCAAAATGGACCCGTAAATGGGACATTGGACCGTGTAAATGGAGTGTAATGGATGATCATGATCATTACACTTTGCTTATTTTTCTTCCATAATTGGCATGTGATCATTATGTGTGTCATAATGTGTTGGACAATAAAATAAGGAAAATGAATCCTACACTCCACTACTACACTCCACCCGCCACTTCCTCCTATATACTCCAAGTTTTGTTCATTTTTACACTACTTCACTTGTACACTATTTTGCATGTGAATAAAACTTGTTGGTATTTCTCTCTAAAATTATTATACATCATTTACTAAGAAGTTAGTAATCAAAATATTATTACTAAGAGTGTTAGTAATATTACAAATATTTATCAAGGGTAAGTTTTACAAATATCTAGTTAATATTTGTAAGATTATTTGGGTGATTTGTTCTTGGGTGCAACTTGAATGAGACTTTCTTTTTGAAAGTTTGTCAAGGAGGATCATCCATTTCTTTTTAGCTCAAAAACATACTAGATAGGTGATCTAGTTTGTGCCCATATTACCATAAAATCAATGTAAGGAAATTGTTTTTCCTTAACTTTTATTTTTATGCTTTTATATTTGCGTGCATGTTACATAGATCACCAAAATGATTAATTATGAGATAATTTAATTTTTATTAGAGAGTCTAATATGGATCTATGATCTTTCAGTTTATATAGCATACTAGTTGATAGAAGCATATGCATTAGGTTGTATAAATGTTAGTTGCATCATGGCATGTAGTTGCATTTTAGGAAAATTTTTGTGAACATATCTATTTGGGAAACATGACAAGTGTATATAAGGCTCTTGTAGATACTTTTTCTTCTTGAGACTTTGCTCATTAGAATACCTCTAAAACACCCTAGAATGTGTCATGCTAGTATCCTTTGACCCATGGACTAAGGCGTAGTCAAGAGTACCTTGTGATGAGATGACTCCTTGGCTACCGTTTATTCCAAGGTGACCCTTGAAACCATGCAACCATCTTCCACATCTATCACATTTTGTCAACAAAAAGGGAATGGGCACAAAAATTATCAACTTTAGTTCAAGTACCAAAATTAAAATAAAAAAGTTTGCAAATTGCATCAAAGAAAAGAGGAGTACAAAAACAAGAACTCCTATGCTTCAAATATAAGCACCCTCGTTACAAATTAGGGTGACTTTGAAAATGTTCAAAAAATGCAAAAGTTGAAAATTGCCAAACATCAAAGAAATGGCAAAAGATATTGTTCTCAAAAATGTCAAATGCTACAAGAAATTGGGGGGAATAACAAAACCAAAAGAAAACTCCGTTTACGAAACTCAAAGTACATTGATCCTATTTTCCATTGAACCCACTTTTGTGCATGGTGGAGAGGGGAGGGCCCTTCTTATTGTCTAGGCAAGAGGGAGAATTCCGTGATCCTACAATGTTTGTAACATCATAGGGAGTCTACTCTTGATGAAAGCATTTAGCAATTGAGGACAAAGGTACCCTAGCTTGACACAACTTGGAGGTGATTTATTGGTATCCTTCTAGGCTTAGTAATTTGAAGAAACCATATCTATGATGGAGTGTGTACCCTTAGTTTGCTTCCCTTCTAGATAATTTCCACCACTTAGATGAGGAAAGTGGCTATTCTTTTGTAGATGCATCTATTACCTTCTTTTGTGTGCTTAATAATTGGATGTATCACCATTTTGGCAAGCCCCACCTTGCCTTGTAAAAAGGCATCTTACCTCATGGTTGTCTTGTCGTGAGTTGAAGGGCGGAGTGAGACCGGCTAATTGTCTCATATCGGTTATATTAGTAGGCTAGTTTAAATAAAGGTCCTAGTTTTAGTCACCTGTTTACTCGGGACGAGCAAAGGTTCGGTTTGGGGATGTTTCATGTGACTCATATTTGAGCACATTTTGTCCCGAATTAACCTCGTTCCCATGCTTTCTAGCACATATTTGGGTCATTTATTATCTTTAGTTTCCCATTTTGCATATTCTTTGAGGTTTTGTGTCCTTGGTAGGAGAGGATTGCTAACCTTGCATTTATGAGGCGAAATGGAGCTAAATGGATCGCATCTAATGACCAAGCATCAAAGAGAAGACCGACACTAAAGGCCTAAGTAGATAAATAAAGTGAAATGGGCAATGATGAAAAGATCCTTGCATCCCCAACACGATCCTTGCGGATTATTAAGGAGCCAAACAAGGAAACAACTCTGTCCAAGGATCCGAGCGGCCCGAGCATGATCCGAGCGTACCAAAGTGCCAGGATCCGAGCGGATTGATCCCAGGACGATCGGATTGAAGAGCTATGATCCGAGCGTCTCCTCCCTGATCCAAGCGGATCTTCTTACAGAACAGCCCATGCCTCAGCACAGGACGAGTGGATCATAGTGGGACTGGCAGAGACGATCCGCGCATGTCCCTCGGGAGTTGCATTTCCTCAAGTTTTCCTAGGGTCTTAATAGTCATTTAAGCCCTTAGTAACCCTAATCCTTGTACTTAATTTTAGTAAATACCCCTTTGTACTACCTAGATTATTATCAAGTTATAATCAACTCTTAATAGTAGCTTAATCAATTCTTAATCCTCTCTTAAATTAGTCTTAATTTAGTTGTAATACATTTCTCAACATTAATCACATCTTAATATTTCATTAATCTCTCAATTGTTCTTCCCTTTATTTGGGTAATTAGAAGATTATTTGGGTTTATATGGAGGATTGATAATCTTCCATCAATCATCAAGTACTTCTATTATTCTTTGATTTATTATTTGGATCATCTCCATAGGTATAATTCCTTTTTACCCTTGTTTAATTATTGTTAATCACTTTACTTTATTCGTCATGTTTTGCTTTGTTAGTATGATTGACAACCTTATTAGCATGCTAAACTTGATCATGAGTGAGTAGTTTCTCTAGCTAGGGTTAATGGGGAATTAGGGGAAACAAACATGGGGATATATCTATGCTTAATCTAATATGTTTTCAGAATTAATTTGCTTGCTTGTTGTGATTTCAACCTATACACATGTTATGTTTGATGAAATGCGAGCCTATGAATCCTTGCATTTTTTTTACCATCCCTTATCTTTTCAATGAGGCTTGTAAGATATAAACCAACTCGAGCCTCATTAGACCATGCATAAAGTTGAATAGGAAGAATTAAGTCGACTTGTAGGTGTTGTACAGTCTAGACGACTCGGCTCCGGGACCCAAATCTTCCTAGGGATTGTAAGACATACACTAACTCGATCCCATCACAATAATAAGTGCTTGCATCTAATTGAGAACATGTTTGTATAATCTACTCCCATGAATCCCCAATGAACCCATGACACCCTAGTGCCTTTTGTAGATACCCAGTATCTGCTGAGACTCCAACAAACACCCGATGATTATCGGACTACAACATGTTTTGGAATCGCGGCGTTTGATCGACAGTTTGTGTACAACTTTACGTCGGAAAACTTATAACGATTTCGAAAATAAAACATTTCAAAACTTTTCAAAAGTACCTCGAGTGTTTAATGCACGACGACGGGGTCGCAATGACACTAACTAGAGTCAAAACCGACACCGGACCAAAAACCGACTAAAAAATTCAAATCTCGACTCCAACAACGAGTCAAACCGAGTCAACCACAAAAAACAAACCATTTCAAACCTTCTATAATAAGATTTCTCGGATTCATGAATGGTCAAGTACCAAACATGTGACTACAAATCCTAGGATAGAACAACTCATGATTGCACTTGTGTGAAAGTGACAGGATAACTCGAAGACCCGCGACGTGGCTCGCGCCTCTTTGAGCAGCCCAGGTGGCCACGTCGCTCAAAACTCACACAACCACTCATTTTCCTATAAATACCCCTCAAATGCCCCCATTTTAGAACTTACGCGAGTGTCCGCCCTCTCTTTTCTCCCTTAAAATTCTCGACTCGACTTCTTAAGTCACAATCCGACGCGTATTTACGACCTACCGATCGTAAATACAAGCCTTACACATTGTTTGGTACCGTCATCGTGCATTAAATCACTTGACCGACCACTTCCACCACTACACCGTCACTAAACTTAATAAAACACTCTTTTTACTTACCAAAACGGTTTTAAACCGAGTCTTTTCCGACCAAACGAGTTGTTACACTTACGTCGGTTCCTCGCCATAACCAAACATGTAAGTATGAGGGTGTAAAAATCCTTCTTTTATCATGTCTTCATTTGTTTCATGACTATAACATGCTAAAACATACATAACATGATCCAAAACATGGGATAAACGAGCCAAAACTGAGTTTTCGTCTGAGGCAGAAGCTCCTTATTGTGCAAATAGGCTCGCGCCTCAATGGGGTGCCCAGGTCAGAACTCAACCGTGTTTGTTCTCGTCTTTCCCCTTTAATCCATTTTCATATTTGTAATAGGTTTTTACCATTTCAAATATTTTCAAACCTTTTTTATTTTATTTCATTTGTTTTAACCATAAAACATTTTTCACCCTTGGTTCCTCATACCATGACGAGTAAATCCATGTTTCGGTGATAATATTTGGTTAATAACATTTAAAAGGTATTTTAAAGCCTTTTATTTCATTTTTGGGAGGTATTTTAAAGCCTTTCATCATTTCTTTACATTTTCAAAACAAGCATATTAGTCACCAACACAAAGTCATCCTTGGATCTACATACCATGCCGGATTTTAACCCGCGTACGATGATGGGTATCGACTAATGATATTCAAATGAACTTAAAACAATTAGTTCATAATTATTTTCAAAACTATTCATGTCAAGTTTGTCAAAGTCGAACCCGACACCGAATATCATCAAAATAATGATGATTATTCGAGTCCCGTTCCTCAAATCAACAAATGCGGTCTAAACGACCCCTTTAAACCAAATCGGGTCAAATACCCATTTTTCAATACGTTTTATAAATGTTTTTCAAAAGGTCAGAACACGGCATACAACCGTTGGTTGACCCGCGCCTAAACATGCCCCTTCTTTCTTATTTCCAAAACCAAGGGAGACCCCCTTGCACTGCCAACAGGCTCGCGCCTCATATGGCCGCCTGGCAGAGGGCTTGTTCCCTTTCCAGCATTAGTCTAGGACGATCCCGACTCCGGTTAGCCTGGATATAGGACGGATCAGATGACTATTTGCTCATTCAAAATAATATTTGCAAAATGCTTTACTAAGACAAATGGATCACGTTATGCACCATAAACCTAATACGGTAAATGGATGTTTAATTTCCGTCTTGCATGCAAATCAACCATTAATCCAACTCCACATCTTATACTTGATATTTGGATTAAATCAACCGACTTAGAAAGCTCTCACATGTTAGGTTTAAATTATTGGATGCGCATTCATGCATTTAAACCGTTTTATCAACTTTTGCATTCAACCAACCAAGATTGATCAATAGAGGCCGCTACCGCGGGCGAGATTGGGTGTCTGATTAAAGGGCTTCCCAGTACGTACCTTCACCTCTTACTCAGAAACTTTGGATAGTGGACGACCTTATCCAGGGCGTACGAGAGTCATTCTAGAGATAGGATGCTAAAGAGGGACGATTTCCTTATCTTTAGTACCTATGTCAAACACTGCTTTGTGCTTCGATTTGACCGAGGTATAAAGTGGATTTCGAACGGGTTCCAAGCATCCCAAAAATGCTTGGTCGCGACTCCGAACATCTCTAATCGTTTTGAGACCCTTACCGAGACGAAACCGACTGATATAAAACGATCCGGTCGAAAGCATTTTTACGCCGCCGAGCGTGGCTTTCAAAAGACCCCTACACGTCCGCAGATCGAACCGGACCCGCAGGTGGGCCATGTCCACAGATTGGCGACTCCGCTGGGGAAAACTAGGACACTTACGTCTTTGTAATCCCTAGATGGTGAGACTCGAACGAGGTCTTGGTTGGAATGCATTAATTGATATTACGGTCACGGTCGGGTTCCTTGTCCGGGCCCACAACCTAATCCTTTTCGACCAATTGGCTCGTCTCGTCGGCGTGAGTTTTCTCATCCCCGCGTTTCTCATCCTGATTGAGTCAAGCATACCATTGACGTCACACATTTCTGTTTCGTCAAAGAGCTTTCATCACTTTCGAGCACGAGGCTAGGGCACCCTCCTTACTCATTTTGTTTGGATTGGTATCCCCCTCGCAAATCGGGGTTTGATTGCTTGGTGTGTAACCCACCCTTCTAAGCCAAAACCCGTGTCAGCATAATGCATAATATAATGAACTGTGAGTGCTTATGTGCTACTTGATCATAAGTCCTTCCGTGTCATTTTCAAACTTTCAAAAACAACCTTTTGCGCCGTTATAAGGGCCATTTCAAAACTCGGTCTTTTGCCGACCGCTACACGCCTTTCTAGGCCATCGTAATGACGATTTTCAAACCCGGTTTTTGTAACCATTTCAACACGCCTTTCTAGGCCGTCGTAATGACGATTTTCAAACCCGGTTTTTATAACCATTTCAACATGCCTTTCTAGGCTGTCGTAATGACGATTTTCAAACCCGGTTTTTTATAACCATTTCAAACACGCCTTTCAAGGCCGTCGTAATGACGATTTTCAAACCCGATTTTTATAACCATTCCAACACGCCTTTCTAGGCCGTCGTAATGATGATTTTCAAACTCGGTTTTCTACAACCATTTCAAATCACCTTTTTACGCCGTTATAATCGCCGCGCCTAGACACGGATTTTAACCCATCTCGCGCCGACAATGGCTCTTTTCAAAACCCGAGAAAAGCACACACCCTTTTCTCGAGACACTTTCGAGATCCCGAGGACCATGCACTGTCTCCGAGACCTCTTCAAACATTTCAAACTCGATTTTCAAAACATACAATTTTGAAATTCAAAAACCGTCTTGGGAGGCAATACCTTGTTTTCCGAGCCGATTCAAACTCAAACCGTCTTTTGCAAATAAACTTAAGACAACCCCTTCAACTGACCGACTTGCCGAGATCTCTATCTTCGGAAGCCGTCCACAAAACGACAAATGAATCTTTTTGAAGATTTCTATTTTCGAAAACTTCAGTCCACCATTCCAATTCCGCGTCGTGTCTATCGAGTCGAAGCAAACGTACTTATGGGTCTTTACTTATGAGTCGTCTCACCACGAGACTTGTCCAATGGCGTCATGTCGTTACGATGGACATGTGTCAAAGGTTCGGTCAACACCGTCACGTCATAAATCGAGTCAGCACCGAGGTACCACGCACGGTCATCCTCGTCTTTTTGAGTCTGATCTTTGTCTCGTCGTTTGTGTTGTCTGCGTTCAGTCTTCGAACCGTGTCGGATTGAGTTGTAATGTGAGTAGTTTTCTTGCCTCAGAGCCATGGCCCCGTCTTCAACTTCGTCTGTCAACAGCAACAACAATGATAACAACAGAGATGTCACGACTGCTCAGCTAGACAACCTGCTCACCGCTCTTAAAGTCACCCTGGATCGTGCCGAGACCCGTATCGACACCCTGGAAAACAAAGAAGCTGGAGAACATAACACTCCACCTCTGACTGAAACTGAGAAAAGGCTTAAACTCTTGGAAGAACAGCTAGAGTAGAGAAAGGGACAGTGTCTCGATTCTCTATTCATACAGATGGTAGTTTGAGGTTTGACGGTAGGTGGTGTGTCCCTAATGATGAGGAGTTGAAAAAGACTATCATGACAGAGGCACATAATACACCATATTCAGTACATCCAGGTGGTGACAAGTTGTATAAGGATTTAAAGAACACGTTTTGGTGGCCTGGGATGAAGAAAGAGACAGCTGAGTTTGTGGCCCGTTGTTTGACATGCCAGAGAATTAAAGGGGAACAGCGATGACCACAAGGTAAGATTCAGTCTTTAACGGTACCTGAGTGGAAGTGGTAATCCATTTCCATGGATTTTATCGTGGGTTTGTCAAAGAGTCAACAGGGTAACAATATGATATGTGATACCGTCGTTTTGTATCAAAATTAAATTTATAATTCCAAACTAAAACTATAGCTAGTGATAGTGAGGGTCGAACCACAGAGAGACAAGATTAATTTTGTTTGCTATTTCCAGTCTATAAAAGTAACAATTAAGTGGGGGTTTTGAAATTGGTTTACTAATTTGACTAATTGCTAAAATAAGAATTTCTCAACAAGATAAAAGGAAGATCGGGAATTTCGGTTCACCATGGCTAAGGTCAGGTCAATAAGGTAGCAGAGGTCCTATAATACGGTCTCAGGGAAAATGAGCAGGCCTTTCGATCTATGCTCAAATTAACCTTACGGTCTTCTAATTCCCAAGAATTTCTAAAAGCTTTCGCTCAAAGGAAATTCCAATCTAATGATAATTTAAATTACTAATCTTTCAATCTAGTAAAAAGGTTTATCAAAAGACAACAAGATCGATACGGAAGAATTCATGCTAACCAAACAATCCTAATTTATGCCATGTCTCACCTCATTCCCAATCAATACAATTAGCTACGCATGATTACAACTACGACAATTGCAAAATTAAAGGCAAAGAACAAGAGTGACATAATTGAAACTTAATTAATGGCGAAAAATAAGAACTGAATTTCTGAAATTTAATTGGTAGAAACAAGAATTGAAATAACAAGAATTTAAAGAAGAAAGAATTTGCATAAAACTTACTAATTAAAATGATGAACAAAGCAATTAAATTCGGGATTCGTCGTCCCTCTTTCTTGCCCCCAAACTAGATCTAAAACTGAGTTCTTCAATAATGAAAAGCATAACCTAAAATTGTAGCTGCGTTCTACTGATAAGCCATCCAAAAGAGTTAATTACAATTGGGCTTTTAAAAGTCTATCACGAAAAATCAATCTCAGCTCGCAGCCTGGTCGATCGACTGAAGAGCATGGTCGATCGACTGGGCAATTCAGAACAGTAGCTTCTGCCGAGCTTCAACGGTCGATCGACTGTACAGCATGGTCGATCGACCGGACTGAGCTGTGTAGTGGCCTCTTTCTCTCTTCAAATCAGCTCTTCACTCCAATGCACGCATCCCAAGGTGAGTGAATCCAAACTCCCTTCTTCCAAGCTTCCCTGATGTTGCCTCCGGAGGACGATTTAGGCTTGATTTAGCTTACTTCCACTCATTCCTACAATAAATCATAGAAAATGCAAAGTAAACCGTTTCGGGAGAAATAATAGCTTAAAGCTAACAAATACGCATGGAAATACGTGCCAAAACTGCAAATAAAGTGTATAGAATATGCACGTATCAAATCTCCCCAAACCAAACCGTGCTTGTCCCCAAGCAAGCACTATGACCCATATAAAAACCTAATGGAAAGGAGTATATCTCAGAGCTAGCTACAAGTCAATGCCAAACCGTTTAATGCACATAATCAACTACCGCAAAGCTCAAATAAAGTGAACAAATTTATGCGTATCATGGAATTAAATCGGGTGTTCGACCTTGCAAGACTCATAAATTCGGACTCTCCCGGGTCACTCTTCTCTCAGCAAAGCAAATGGTAAGAATATATGTAAAAGAGAGGGAAGAAAATACAGACTCTCACCTAGACTGCGACCGACAAAACATGTATGCTTGACTAGTATGAATAATGATTCTAGCTACCGTACATACGCATAACCACCGTCAAGGACTATTACATGTCGAACTATTGCAAGATTTGGATGTGTGAGGCTAAGTGGGAAAGAAAGGGCAAAACAAGTATGGAAATGTGAAGGTAAGAGCCAAGCTAGTACCTAACAAACCATCAGAAACCGTATCCCGTTCCTCCAACTCGAAAAATAAACAATGCCTTTAAAAGTCTAGGCAACACACCATCCCAAAAACCGACACCTCCATTTCACAAGATGAGTACATGAGGCGTATTCTTAACTCAGACGAATTTTTTTTTCTTATTATTTTTTTCAAATTCTCTTTCTTTTTTTTTTTCTTTTTTCTTTTTCTGGAATGGGCAGTCGATCGACCACAATCACCAGTCGATCGACCACCACTGCAATTCTAGTGCTCTCTGCCCAGATTAACAACTTCTCTTTCTTTTTTCTGAGTTTTTCTTTCTTTCTTTTCCTCTCCTGATTTTCTCCTCTGTTTTTTCTTCAGGCTGACACTCCTGCAATTCCTCCACTTCTCATAAATACTCACTCCAACATTACAAAACCGAACCAAAACTGCTTATAATTCGACAAATTCCTCTACTACTTCCTAGCTTGGCACAACGGTAGGCTAAGTATGGGATGTAGTCAAGGGCAACTGGCAGATATGGCTTATAGTGGAGTTAATGGGGTAAAATGAGAAAGGGGAAGATGCAATAGTTCTCAAAACAAGTAATACCGACCACAAACCGATGCGTATAGGCAATAAGCAATCAAAACTCATACACGTGCAAAACATGAAATGACGGGAGTACTACTCTCAATCCTAAATTAACCAGTCATGAATGTCACCAGTTATAGGCTCTATATCTCAGAAAGTATAAGTAGTTTGCCAAAAGTAATGAGTCAAGTCTAATAACCCGAAGTGAATTCCATAACAAAATTTGAGAAATCACTTTTAATTGTCGCTAAGCAGTTTTGAAAAGGCAAGGAAATGGCATATATTTGACTAATAGTGCGATGTCATCATTAATAAACTCCAATTCGACTCAACTATATGCAAAAGTAAACGTGATATTTTTGATTTTTTATGAATTTTTCAAGTTTTTTTTTCTTTAATTTAAAATTTTTTTTTATTTTTTTTTATTTTTTTGAATTGAAAAACAAATGCAAGCTGAAATGCACTAAACGTGTGACTGAAATGCAATAAAAACAAATGCAGATGCAGAAGACATATGCAAATACCCTCCCCAAACCAAAACGCACAATGCCCCCATTGTGCTCAGCAGCAAATCACCAGCAGTCACAACAATAGAGGGAGGAATAAAAGCAACAACAAAAGAAAAGAAAGCTAATAAAGAAGGTTCGGAAACTCACAAAAGACGACCTCCCCAAACCAGCCAAAAACGGGGAGGTCACAAGCATCTAATCGCCACCGTCGTACTCGTCACCACTAGACTCATCCGACCCTGAGTCATCCTCCTCTTCCGCCTCAGCAGCAGCGGCAGTGGCTCTCCTGGGAGTGGAGGCAGCAGCAGTAGTAGTAAGAGGAGGTCTCCTGGCAGGCGGAGGGTACCCACCCACCGGGGGAACAAAGTAGGAAGGGTGAGTCCAGGCACCCTGTGGGAGCATCCCCGTCCGAGCTAACTCCTCGTAAACTGGGTACAGGGCTAGGGCCGTGTCAAGTCTGTGCTGATCAAAGCTCCTGCACAAATCACTCAACACACGTGACATCCCCCTTTGGTCCATGACCGGAGGGATAACAGTAGGTGGGGGAGGACGAAAAGTGGCCGGGTAGCCGGTGGGAGCAGGAGTGGAGGAAGAGGGTGCCTGTGAAGAGGAGGCACGAGCTCTACTCGAAGTGCTAGCAGTAGCAGTACCTGCCCCAATAGGGAGCCTGTAACTAGGCAAGGGCGGGCGAGCTGCCCCCGAAACAGTGGTGAGGGGCAGGATAGGAGGGTAGCCTAGGACAGGGATGGGGTCGCAGATGAAAGAATCGATCTTCCACCGACTCCTACTATCGATCCACTTCACGGACTGCGCGTAGGCAAGATCCATGAAGCGTAGGTCAGGGTCTATAGGGGCCTCCTCTCGAGGGAAAAGAAGAACAAGACGGTTGGCGATACGCGTCACCAACCCGCCACAAGCAATAGTGGCCAAAGTGCCCTCACTTACAGTCTGAAAGTGAGCGGCAGTCAAATAAGCTATATTATAAATTTAGGCTACCCGACTTTCAACGTTCAGATAGCCCGCTAATATCGACAATTCAATAGTATTCACATTATTCGACTCCTTACGGCCGAAAATGGTATTACCCATTAGCCGTAGAAAATAACGAAGAGGGGGCAAGTGGACGGAAGTGCCCGTCCTCTTAGGCCCGTAAAAGTCACTAATGCAAGACCACATGACTTGGTGAACATCAGAGGTTTCCGAGGTTTTACCCTCGAAATAAAGACCCAAAAATCCAGCAAAGTCGGCTAATGTCAGGGAGTAGTTGACATTGAATAGCCGAAAAGAAATGCAAGCATTATTCTTGTTTTCCTCAAAAGAAGCCGAGTCAAAAGCATAAGACGAAAAGAACTCGAGGGTCAAAATGTAATATGTGAACTCAGCCATGTCCACAAGACCCGTCATTCCTATCCCATTTAGCAGGGACACAACCGACTCATAACAGCCTAATTTCTCTAAAGTGGGTTTGTGAAGAAATCGGGTGGCTGTTACTTTCATTTTCGCGACAAAAAGAGCAAACTTGGCACGCTGAGTAGAATTAGAAAAGATAACCTGCGGATAGTCAGGTAGACTATCCGTGGTGTCCTCAATCATTAGCGGCGGACCCCTAAGTCGTTTGGCAGCTCCCTGACTCGACTGCCCTTCGTACATATGTTGCTTTCCTTTTGTCATTGTTGTTTCCTGCAAACAACAAATTAGTAACAAGCTTCCCTCAACCTTGACAATTTATGAAATCCTAACCAAAAATCAGAGAACAAAAATCAAATTAGGGTTTCGAAATTGTTGGGAGAAAGCGGAATTAAGAAGCCCCTAGTTGCTAAATTGTCTCGAAAATCAAGGGAAAAGGGCAGAAAAAGCAATCAAAGCATAAAAATCGACAAGAACTAGCCCTAAATCGATTTTCCCCAATTCGATTTTTCCGTCTCAAAGCAACAGTGATCGAAAATTTTGCAAAGAAATGCAGCGATAATCGAAAATAAAGGATTAAGAAGGGATTAGAGACATACCTTTGACGAGAACTTGAAGATTTAAGCAAGAAAATTCGAGATTAAGGTGGATTAGCAGGAAAATCGCAAGGAAGGGGAAGAAAAGGGTTTGCTTTTAATTTTTCGATTTTATGAAAGTGAATGAATGAAGAATGAAGAATACTTCCCTATTAATTTGCAATCTGAACCCGCGCTGTGGTCGATCGACCACCTGACCTGGTCGATCGACCAGTCTTCACTTAAAACAGATTCTGGACTTTTCTCCTCAGTCGATCGACTGAGTAAAACGGTCGATCGACTGCTTGCGCTGGTAATTCATTGCAAAATCGTCAAAAATTCACTTTTTTTTTTCAACTCAATTTCCCGTTCTTCTCGCATGAACATTCAGTGAATCATCCTACGCACTTTGCATAAAATAAATTCCTGCAAAAATTCTCAAAGGCGCACATTTTTCAAACCAAGAGATTGCTAAAACAAAGGAAATAACTAAAGCTCCTAATGCAAAACAAATGAAATAAAACCATTTAAATCCTAATTACGAAAATTTACAAGACGGGTTGCCTCCCGGTTAGCGCTGGTTTAAGAGGTCCCGCACGACCTTTTTACCTCAATTTGCATCATCCGATAACGGGTCGAAGTACAATACCTCGACTTTCCCGACGAATTCATCTGTTCCGTGATAATGCTTCACATATTGGCCATTAACTTTGAACCTTTCTCCAGCAGAGGTCTCCAATTCAACCGATCCGAACTTTGTAAATCTTTGTGACCGTATAAGGGCAGTCCACTGGATTTCACTTACCGGATAATAAACGGATACGAGCATTAAAAAGGAGTACCTTATCGCCAATATGGAACTCGCGCTTAATAATTCTCTTGTCGTGCAGCCGCTTTGTTTTCTCCTTGTAGATCCTAGCATTGTCATAGGCCAAAGTGCCTAAATTCCTCCACTCATTCATTTGTGTCATGCGTTTCTCACGAGAGAGGTTAGGATCCAAATTCAAATCACATATAGCCCACCAAGACTTGCGCTCTAACTCAACAGGTAAATGACATGTCTTACCATAAATCAATCGGTATGGTGACATCCCGATTGGCGTTTTAAACGCGGTCCTATAACCCCATAAGACATCATCTAACTTAAGACTCCAATCTTTCCGTGATTTAGAAACAACTTTAGCTAAGACTTATTTCAATTCTCTGTTAGAAATCTCAACCTGACCACTGGTTTGAGGATGATACCCCAAACCTCTATGATGTTGGACACCGAATTTAGTCAATAAAGCACTAAGTTGTTTCTCTTTAAAATGCATTCCACCATCGCTAATGACAACCCTAGGGACACCAAAACGAGGAAAAATGATCTTTTTAAACAGTTTAATCACGGCTTTTGCATCGCATTGGGGAGTAGCAGTAGCTTCTACCCATTTGGACACATAATCTACAGCTTCGAGGATATATTTATTACCTTGACTGCTCGGAAAAGGTCCTTGATAATCGATGCCCCAGACATCAAAAATCTCAACCTCTAAAATGCCTACCTGTGGCATCTCATGTCTCTTGGAAATATTCCCCGATCTTTGACAAGTGTCGCACTCAGCAACAAAATTGCGACTATCTGCATGCAAAGTTGGCCAATAGAAACCAGATTGGAGTACCTTTGCCACAGTCCGGGACGGACCATGGTGACCACCATAGGCAGAAGAGTGGCAAGCTTCTAGGATATCCTTCACCTCCCATTGAGGCACACATCTCCGGATAAGACCGTCTGCGCATTCCTTGAAAACATAAGGATCATCCCAAAAGTATTGTCTAGCATCATAAGCGAACCGCTTCTTCTGCTGCTATGAAAGCTCGGGTGGTATCCTACCTGTCACAACAAAGTTAGCAAAATCAGCAAACCACGGAGGTGGATAAGACCCTGAAGTAGTAATAGCTAACAGACTCTCATCAGGAAAAGAATCATTAATAGGTAACGAATCCTCCCTTTCTGTCAGCTGCACACGAGATAAATGGTCAGCTACCACATTCTCTGCTCCTTTCTTATCCTTGATTTCCAAATCAAACTCCTGCAAAAGGAGTATCCACCTCAAAAGCCTCGGCTTCGCATCCTTCTTGAGAAATAGAGTCTTGATACCTGCATGGTCAAGTATAAACAAGTAACCTTAGAACCTAACAAATAAGACCGAAATTTGTCTAAGGCAACAACTACAGCTAAAAACTCCTTCTCAGTGGTATAATAATTGACTTGAGCCTCATCCAGAGTTTGGATCGCATAGTATATGGCATTCAAAGCTTTATTCTTCTGCTGTCCCAAAACTGCACCGATCGCATAATCGCTGGCATCACAAATAATCTCAAATAGGAGATCCCAATCAGGCGGATGAATGATAGGTGCAGAAACTAGAGCCTCCTTTAGCCTGTTAAAAGCTGAAAGGCACTCATCAGTAAACTCAAAGACAGCATCCTTAAGGAGCAATTGTGTAAGTGGTTTAGCAATTTTTGAAAAATACTTAATGAAATGCCGATAGAAACCAGCGTGACCAAGGAAACTCCTCACTCCTTTAACATTCACGGGAGGAGGCAATTGCTCAATCACCTGCACTTTTGCTTTGTCAACATGTATACCTTTATCAGAAATCAGATGCCCTAACACAACTCCCTCATTGACCATAAACTGACACTTTTCCCAGTTTAAGACAAGATTAACATCAATACTGATTTGCATGACTTTATCAAGATTAGCTAAACAACGATCAAAGTCATTACCATAAACTGAGAAATCATCCATGAATACCTCCATAATGTTCTCTATATAATCAGAAAAAATCCCCATCATGCACCTCTGAAAGGTAGAAGGGGCGTTACACACTCCGAAAGGCATCCTGCGGTACGCAAAAACACCCTGTGGACAGGTAAAAGTGGTCTTACTCTGATCATCTGGATGAATAGGGATCTGAAAGAACCCTGAATATCCGTCTAGAAAGCAGAAAAATTGGTTAGAAGCAAGTCTTTCAGTCATTGGTCAACAAAAGGGAGAGGGAAATGGTCTTTCTTGGTGGCGGCATTCAATTGTCTATAATCAATGCACATCCGCCACCCTGTCACAACTCGTGTTGGTATTAATTCATTTTTCTCATTTTTTACCACGGTAGTCCCTCCTTTCTTCGGAACTACCTGAGCTGGGCTAACCCACTTGGAGTTGCCAACTGTATAAATAATACCTGCATCGAGTAGTTTCATCACCTCAGCCATAACAACTTCCTGCATCTTTGGGTTCAACTTGCGTTGACCTGCCGTAAGGCTTGTGGCCTTCCTCCACTCTATCCTGTGCATACAAACATCGGGTGATGCCCTTAATGTCATCCAAAGAGTAACCTAAAGCCTTCTGTTTTCTTAAGCACACACATCAAAGCAGGCATGGTCATCATTAAGCTTAGCGCTAACAATAGTGGTAGTCTTGCTCCGTATCATCTAGAAAAACATACTTAAGATTTGGAGGAAGTGGCTTACGCTACGGCACCTTTACCTCTACAAAGATAGACAGAATCAGCTTCAATGGTATAGCAAGTGTTCACCAAATTCTCGTTGGCCAGGCTTAAGAGCATCTCATCTTCTTCCTCATTGAGCTCGTAGCTTTCCATTGAGGTTACCAAAGCATCTGGCTCCTCAGCATTCTCCGCTGTATTACCTGCACACTCATCTAAACGGGTTAGATCAGCTAAGGGATCCTTGGCTAAGGATTCCCTCCAATTATAATTAACAGCCCTGTCAACGATATCAATGGAATAACATGTATCATCATCAGCAGGTTCAGTCGCCTTGTGAGCAAGACTGAACTCAATGGTGTCATCCCCTACCTCTAAGGTTATGGTTCCGCGTTTGACATCTATTATTGTTTGTATGTAAAAATGGTCTACCTAAAATAATAGGTATCTGACTGTCCTCAGCAATGTCCAAAACAACGAAATCGACATAAATAAAAAACTTACCCACTCGAACGGGTACATCCTCTAAAACTCCTATAGGTCTCTGAGTCGATCTATTTGCCATCTGAACGGTAATATCGGTCACCTTAAGTCTACCAATATTCAACCTTTCGCAAACAGAATACGGCATGACACTGACACTGGCCCCTAAATAACAAAGGGCCTTTCCAATTTCGTGGTTACCTATAGTGCAAGGAATTGAAAAACTACCCGGGTCCTTTAATTTGGGTGGTATATTAATTTGCGAAAGAGCATTGCATTCTTCCACAAAAGCAACATTACCATCATCACGAAAATTTCTCTTACGATTTAAAATGTCTTTCATAAATTTAGCGTAAGAGGGTACCTGGGTAATTAGATCAGTGAAAGGAATCGTTACCTCGAGATTTTGGACCATCTCCAAAAACTTACCAAACTTGCGCTCCAGCTTAGTATTCTTTAAACGCTCCGGATACGGGACTGCAACACTGGCCGTAGGATCAGTAACCTTCGGCTTCCGTAAGTTTAAAACCTCCGTCAAATCATCAATAAGTGTAGAATCATGCAAACTAGTTGACGGATTTGCATCCTGCACTGGAATCCCAGTCGACCGACCATTGGTCACAGTCGATCGACCAGTCTGGCTGGGCGTGAATAGTTCCTGGACAGAAACTTCTTCGTCAGGAGTCTCAGTCGATCGACTGGCAATGTTGGTCGATCGACTGCTTATGCTGGGTGTGAATAGTCTCTGATCAGAAGCTTTTTTATCTGACACCCCAGTCGATCGACTGCTATTGTTGGTCGATCGACTGGTAGTACTGGCAATAAAACTTGATTTCGCACCAGAATTTAAACTAGCCTCTTCATCATTTTCCGAGTCTCCTCTTGGCTTATCGGGACCTTCATAAGAGAGGCCACTTCTGAGATTAATGGTAGTGATCGTTTCAATTGGCCCTTCACCTTTGCTTGAAGAATTGGCGACTTGCTTAGCCTCTATATTCTCCAACTGCTTCACAAAATTCTTTGAGGACTATATCCCGGCTGCTTCTATATTCGCCACTTGAACCAAAAGAGTTTGGACCATTTCTCTCAATTTCATGGTCTCATCTGAATTATGGACAGGAATTTCAACTCTTTCCTTGGAAGCTTTAGAGGCCTCGAGCTTCTCGAGACGGGCAGTAATAGAAGTAATGAGTGTCACAACGGTACTCATTTCATCACTTTGCTTTCGTGATTTTCCACGTGAACTCCCAAACTCAGCTCTATGGACTGCCATCTCCTCAATAGTATTCCAACCTTTATTCTGACCGGTATTATTTTGGAACCTACCATTCGCAGCTGCGTCCAGGATGACCTTGTAATCATCATATAAAGCATTGTAGAATAAGTTGCAAAGATACCACTGCTGGAAACCATGGTGATGGACAGCTCGGACCAAACTTTTGAAACGTCCCCATGCTTCACAAAAGCCCTCATCAGCTCCTTGCTGGTAATTTTTAATTTTACTTCTCAAGGCATCAGTCTTTGAAAGGGGGAAGTACTTCTTGTAGACGGCTAATGCTAGAGATGTCCAATCTGTGACTCCAGCTGCTACCCTATCAAGGTAGCGGTACCAATCTCGCGCCGAATCCTTCAAGGAGTATAAGAACATCACCCCCTTTACTTCATCCTGAGTCACCTGCCGGTATAGGTATGGAACAATGATGAGTCCGTGAAAATTTCCATATGCTTCAAAGGATCCTCATCCAGGTGAGACCGACAAAAGAAACCGATTTCGCTCCACTAAATCGATATAAGAGGAACGAAATTCGAAGTTACCGGTAGTAGGGGTAGGTAACACGTGCCCCTTGGGAAGGTGGTGCTCCTTTGGCTGAAGATTATCATATATTGTAGCCATATTCGCAAAACTGAGAGTACTCAAGCCTTCCTCTCAAAAACCTGTCTTCTAACTGTGCAAAAGCAAAACTAGAAGCAAAGGTAAGCAACGGCCTCAAGGAACCAAAGTTCCTTGAGACAAGAAAAATAAACTAAAAATAAAGCAAACAGAATTACACCGTCTCCCCGGCAACGGCGCCAAAATTTGATACCGTCATTTTGTATCAAAATTAAATTTATAATTCCAAACTAAAACTATAGCTAGTGATAGTATGGGTCGAACCACAGAGAGACAAGATTAATTTTGTTTGCTATTTCCAGTCTATAAAAGTAACAATTAAGTGGGGGTTTTGAAATTGGTTTACTAATTTGACTAATTGCTAAAATAAGAATTTCTCAACAAGATAAAAGGAAGATCGGGAATTTCGGTTCACCATGGCTAAGGTCAGGTCAATAAGGTAGCAGAGGTCCTATAATACGGTCTCCGGGAAAATGAGCAGGCCTTTCGATCTATGCTCAAATTAACCTTACGGTCTTCTAATTCCCAAGAATTTCTCAAAGCTTTCGCTCAAAGGAAATTCCAATCTAATGATAATTTAAATTACTAATCTTTCAATCTAGTAAAAAGGTTTATCAAAAGACAACAAGATCGATACGGAAGAATTCATGCTAACCAAACAATCCTAATTTATGCCATGGCTCACCTCATTCCCAATCAATACAATTAGCTACGCATGATTACAACTACGACAATTGCAAAATTAAAGGCAAAGAACAAGAGTGACATAATTGAAATTTAATTAACGGCGAAAGATAAGAACTGAATTTCTGAAATTTAATTGGTAGAAAAAAGAATTGAAATAACAAGAATTTAAAGAAGAAAGAATTTGCATAAAACTTACTAATTAAAATGATGAACAAAGCAATTAAATTCGGGATTCGTCGTCCCTCTTTCTTGCCCCCAAACTAGATCTAAAACTGAGTTCTTCAATAATGAAAAGCATAACCTAAAATTGTAGCTGCGTTCTACTGATAAGCCATCCAAAAGAGTTAATTACAATTGGGCTTTTAAAAGTCTATCACGAAAAATCAATCTCAGCTCGCAGCCTGGTCGATCGACTGAAGAGCATGGTCGATCGACTGGGCAATTCAGAACAGTAGCTTCTGCTGAGCTTCAACGGTCGATCGACTGTACAACATGGTCGATCGACCGGACTGAGCTGTGTAGTGGCCTCTTTCTCTCTTCAAATCAGCTCTTCACTCCAATGCACGCATCCCAAGGTGAGTGAATCCGAACTCCCTTCTTCCAAGCTTCCCTGATGTTGCCTCCGGAGGACGATTTAGGCTTGATTTAGCTTACTTCCACTCATTCCTACAATAAATCATAGAAAATGCAAAGTAAACCGTTTCGGGAGAAATAATAGCTTAAAGCTAACAAATACGCATAGAAATACGTGCCAAAACTGCAAATAAAGTGTATAGAATATGCACGTATCAATATGGGTAACAGTGGATCGACTGACAAAGTCAGCTCACTTTGTTCCAATGAAAGACACATGGACTAAAGCACAATTGGCTATGGCTTATCGAAAGAACGTGCTTAAGTTACATGGAGTCCCTAAGGACATAGTGTCTGACAGAGATGCGAGATTTATATCAAGGTTTTGGAAAGAGTTGCAGGAATCGTTGGGAACAACTTTGAAGATGAGTACAAAGACATTTCATCTCGCGACAGACGGACAGATCGAGAGAGAAAACGATCAAAACTCTTGAGGATATGTTACGAGCTTGTGTGATGGATTTTGGTGGTAGCTGGGAACAGAGGTTGGATTTGATAGAGTTTTCTTACAACAACAGCTATCACACTAGTATTGGTATGGCACCGTTTGAGGCTTTATATGGGAGGAGATGTAGGAGTCCGATTTGTTGGGACGATTGTGACACCCTCATTCATTGCGGAAAAACAAACATGTAATTCTAGAATAAAACTGCATGGATATGTTTGTAATAGGTTCATTTGGGTAAAAACCTGTAATTTTTAAAACCTGAACCTGTTATAAAAGTATCCAAATGGGAAGGTGTCAAACATGCAAGGTCTAAAATAAATTTCATAATAAAACATCGCTAAAGTCGCGAAACAAAGTTATACAACCCAAATATGATAAAGGGAGACATATGTCCCTAAAAAGTATATAACATAAAAAGTGTTTAAGGGTCACAATAAAATAAAGCCAATCTAGGTCCCAAGGTTACTTTGCTCGCTAGCTCGTCCATGTACCCCATATATGCATCACCTACCTGTCAATCGCATTTTATACAAATACGAAAGCCACAGTCAGTGGGGAGTAACTCCGAGTTCTCCCAGCCACGAAATGTCATAATTAATATAACATGTAAACATAAGAATATGAATATGAATAACACATAGCCTTAGTATATAGATGCTAGACAATTGTGCTTATCATGTGAACAACAATAAAACAACACATAGTCCTAGCATGTGAATACTAGACCGACTCATACTACACTATCATGTGAATCACATAACATCGAGGAATCCAAACTCTATCAACCATAGCCGGCTTGCATCTCACCTTCTTTGATTCATAGAATCATCAAACAAGAAAGGACAATATATCTAGAGACAGGCATAAGTTCTTAGGACGGTCAATAGTCACTCTGTAACTCGAGTCTATACCACGAGGTAAGGTAAACACCCTAGTCCTAAACCTGCGCAGACCTAGCGACATGCGGAAAATACCGCATCCAAGACCCGTGATCACACACATGAGTACCCCTGAAGAAGTCCACCAAAGGGTTGGCTAGTACTTAAGCTGACCACATACTTCTACGAGTACGTCAGGAGGTCATGCCCTAACTTGGATATAAACCCACCAAGCTAAGACACAAAGGTTATTAAGCCGCAAACATACACTCGTCAAAGACTATAATGGCCTATCTATGATGAAGGCCGAAATACTCACCTAGGACCTAGTCCCAGCTTGAATACTTTAGCCCACACCACACAAGACAAGTAGGACACCCAATTAACCAAAAAAAAAGGGGCAAAGAGTCCAAACTTGCACACACAAATGATCATACACACCCTAGCATATGAAAGGCTTCGCAAGAGCATATTTAGCTGACAATCCAACAATATCTCCAATATCAATAATAATCCAAATTCCAGCTAACCGATAGTACCATAATCCATGAGAACAAGCTAAAATGGCAAAGAGGCAACAAGACTCAAGCATAAAGCATCCAAAGCATCCAACAACCAACATGTGGAATGATAATTACAAATATCAAGGAATCAACATAAAACATCCAATGACAACCAATATCACCTCAAAGACAAACCCTCGACCCGAGTCCCGCGACGGGTCATCGGTCAAATCGAGGCTGACCGGTTTAAACCTAGTTTGACCAAACTCGTTCGGTCAAACGGCCCACTCGAGTCTTGGCCTACTTTGGCCCAAATCACAAAATTCATTACAATATCATTTTCATGCACTATTCCAATTTCTATCATGTGAAAGACTATCAACATAAGAAAATATATTCCAACTTACAAAATAACTAATTCCACAAAATTCTCGCATAATAAAATAGCATAAATAACCGTCTCACACAAGGGTAAACTTTTCTATAAATTTTATCGATAAAACGACGCCATTTACTCATACGGACTCCGAATTGAGTGATTCAAGTGGCTAAACCACCTAATTTTTCGACGCCGTTCAATCTGTCATATTTTTGGAAACATTGGAAACCGTCTCGGTCTGGTACTGACGCGTTCCAGCAAAAATACGGACTTGTCACAACACATAATTCCTCATCCAAATTTGTTCCAAACAATAATATACAAATGGGTAACATAAATTAAACATAAGCATACTCATCTTACTCCATTCATTCATTTATCAACAACATCGTCTCAAACAACAACAAACAACAACAAACAACAAATACAACTACTAATGTGACATTAATTCGTCGAGTAACTCGGAATAGTTACCTTAAGCTAGCAAAGAGACAAGTAATAACTTGAGAAAGCTTCTAAAACCCAAAATTACTCTTCATCTTCAACAACATATGAGTCACCTAACTCATCTTCAAATTCTTCACCTATAAGAACAACAAAAACACAATTATTAAGCTTAAATTCAAAACCTAAAAAAAAAAAGTGTCTTAAACAAAAATTGGGGGAAATGAAAATAAAGCTTACTAGTAGATGAAGGATGAAAAGAGGATTCCAAATATATAATTTTTATGCAAATTGGTGGAGAAATGAAGGATTTATGGTGGATTTAGGGATTGTAAGGAGGATTTTTAGTGGGTTTTTGGTGTTTGAGAGAAGGAGGAGATAGATTGAGTTATGGAGGAAATGAAAATTGGAAGAGGGGACAAATGGAGGGTAGGTGGCCAGCCAAAGACATGGGGAGATGGGTCATTTGTTTACGTTTTGGTTCGTTTTGACGGAAATTAGAAATATTCGTCGAACGCGATTTCGAGAAAAATAAAGTTCTTAAACACGATTTTACTAAAAGATTAAGTACTCATATGCCCAATATCCAAACTCGTTTACCCAACGACCGTAAGAAATGGAAAAATCCCAATTTTACGACTTTTATCCGAAATCTATTTTAACAAAGGAAAAGGTTTAAATATAGTTTAAATCACTTTTAAACATTTCTAAACTATCAAAAATGATTACATTTCTTCAAAATAAAATAAAGTTATATTTTATCAAATAAATTTTATTTCAAATAAATTAATATTAAATTAAAATAGATTAAAATATTACTCTTAAAATATAATAAAGGTCTTCAAATTTACGGGGTGTTACAATCATCCCTCCTTTTAAGAAGTTTCGTCCCCGAAACTTAGAAGAAGGAACATTGTATATATGTAGGTCTATCTCTTTAAAATCAAGTAAACAAAATCTTCAGAATATGAATGTATGAAATATAAGTGTCTTTTCAATGGAACGGAATATCCTCGTCGGCCGTTCAAGAACATCAACATTCCAAATCAAAGACATAAAAATATATATTTTTACACCAACAAATGAGAAAACCAATTATCGGACGTCTCCAATAACGAGCTTTACCACTCATTGACGTTAAAACCAGTGGAAAACATTAAAACATTTCCAAAAATCTTTAGTTCGAAACTCTATAATAAGGATAATAACTCCACTAGCTATGACCAAACTCTAACTAGGACTTTTAAACAACTAAGCAAGGACTACTAACGCGGAGAGTATTTAAGAGAAGGAGAGGGAACACTCAAAAGGATAGCTAAACTCACAAGAATTAGATAAAGGAACGGAACGTACCTCACGAGAAGAGTTCGGGATATTTAGCTAACATAGAAGATTCAAGCTCCCAAGTTTCTTCTTCGACATTTCCACAACGCCAAAGGATACGAACTAGGGGCACAACTTTGTTTCTAAGTTGCTTGTTTGCTCTTTTGAGGATTCGGATTGGCCTTTCTTCCAAAGTCAAGTTAGGCTCCAAATCTGGGATTTCTTCTTGAATGACATGGCTCGGGTCACTAATGTACTTCCTCAACTGAGATACATGGAAGACATCATGAACCTTGCTCAAATTCGGGGGCAACTCCAAACGGTAAGCAACGGGGCCAATCTTCTCAAGCACACGGAAAGGTCCAATGTATTTGAGACTCAGCTTTCCTTTCATACCAAACCGTTTCACCCCTTTCATAGGTGATACCTTAAGAAACACTCGATCATCAACCTCAAAGGCAAGTGGTCGACGACGGACATCGGCATAAGATTTCTGTCGGTCTTGAGCGGTTTTCATACGCTCTCGAATGATCTGAACCTGATTGATGGTCTCAGTCACCAAATCGGGTCCCAACACATGAGCATCTTGAACTTGATCCTAACAAACAGGACTACGACACTTCCTACCGTACAAAGCTTCATAAGGTGACATCTTGATAAATGTATGATAGCTATTGTTGTAGGAGAATTCCACAAGAGGTAAGCACTTCTCCCAAGAAGTGTGGAAGTCTAAAGCACAAGCACGGAGGAGGTCCTCTAAAGTCTGGATAGTCCTCTCAGTCTGTCCATCTGTAGCGGCATGAAAAGCGGTACTCATCAGTAGCTTGCTACCCATGGCTTCTTGCAAAGCAGTCCAGAAACAGGAATAGAATCTCGGGTCACGATCTGAAACTATATCCTTAGGCACTCCATGGTAGCGTACAATCTCCTTCACGTAGGCACCAGCTAGGACATCTAAGTTCCATGTCTCTTTGATAGGTATAAATCTAGCACACTTGGTCAATCGATCTACAACTACCCAAACAGCATCTTTTCCGCTAGCAGTCTTAGGTAAAGCCATCACAAAGTCCATGGAAATGGACTCCCACTTCCAAAGGGGAACATCCAAAGGTTGTAGCAAACCTCCGGGTTTCTGATGCTCAATCTTCACTTTCTGACAGGTAAGACACTTACTAACATACTCTAGGACATCAATCTTCATCCTAGGCCACCAGAACTGTAATCTCAAGTCTTTATACATCTTGTCACCACCAGGATGAATAGAGTAAGGAGAAAGGTGAGCTTCATCAAGGATCTTTGATGCGACCATAATTGGCGCATATTTAGCCCCCGAATTACCATTGTTTCTATGCTTTTTAGTGCTTATTTGGGTCATTTCTTATCTTTAGTTCTTTGTTTTGCATATTCTTTGAGATTTTGATCCCTTGGTAGGAAAGGAGTAAGAATCTTGCATTTTCATGGCAAAACAAGGCTAAATGGATCATATTCAATGACCAAGCATCAAGGAGAGACAAGACTAGAAGGCCTTTGTACATAGCTAAGTAGAAGATCAATGTTGAGAAAGGATCCTTGAGTCCCCAAGGAAATCCCCAAGGATTCTATGAAGAAAAGGGAAGAAAAGAAGAAGGAATGACGCTGTAGAAGAATCCGAACGGATCATCCACGATCCGTCCGTCCGCCCAGCTCAATCCGAGCGTCCTTACCCAGGATCCGCTCGGATCCCCAGCCCAATCCGAGCGTCTTCTGCCTTGATCCGCTCGGATCGTCCATGCCCCATCCGTCCGTCTCGACCTCCATCCGCTCGGATCACAGCACAGCATGGTTTCGTCCTTCAAGTTACAAAATGGAGACGCCCTTCTCTCATTGAATACCGGAGTCTCCTTGCTCAACTTAAAAAGTGTAATTACTAGTTTAGCCCTTAGTTAACCCTAATGCATCCTCCCTAATTTTCACTACAAATACCCCATTAGTCTAATTAGAGGAGCATGTTCTTCTAATCAATAATTAGAGTAGTTAATATCAATCAAATCTCTCTTCAATATTGTAATCAAGTATTAATCAAGTTTTAATCCAAGTTTTAGTTCCTTAATCTCTCTCTTGTTCTTACTTTATTTTGGGTAATTGAAGATTATTTGGGTTATTATTGGGAGATTGACAACCTCTCAATCTAGGATTCAAGTACTTCTATTATTCTTGCTTTATTATTGGAATCATTAGTAGGTATAATCTCTTAATCCCTTTTTAATTATTGCTAATTACTTTCATTTATTCATCATGTTTCATTATGTTAGTATGATTGACAACCTTTCTAGCATGATCAATATGATAATGAGTGAGTAGTCTCTTAGCTAGGGTTTAATGGGTGATTAGGGGAAACCAACATGGGGATGATTCATGCTTAAATCAATATGCTTTCATATCTTATTTGCTTGCTTGTTTTGATCTTAATGCATGCACATGTTATGTTTGATGAAATGCTAAGCCTATGAATCCTTGCATTTATTATCATCTACTATCTCTTCAACTTGACTTGTAAGACATAACCCAACTCGAGTCTTGTTAGACCATGCATGTGTTAAGTAGGGAAGATTAAGTCGACTTGTAGGTGTTGTACAATCCAAGAGATTCGGCTCAGGGACCCAAACTTTCCTAGGATTGTAAGATATAACCCAACTCAATCCATCACAACAATAATTGCTTGCTTATAATTTGAGAACATGTTTGTATGATCATATCCCATGAATCCCCTATGAACCCATGACACCCTAGTGCTTTTAATCAATTGTTTACACCCTTATTCTATTTACCTTGTTAGTTTATTTTCATTGCTATTTTAGTTTAGTAACCTTCTACATCAACCCAACTTGTGACACCCCTAGACACCACTAGTAGCAATAGAAATCTTCGTTTTCAATACCCGTCCCTTGGGATCCGACCTTTACTTGCCTCTTTACTAATTTGTAGAGTTGTTTGTGAAGTATAAATTGTGTTTTGTATCGACCATTGACCAACGACCACATTTGCTTAATTTGTGAACTAAATGGCTCCGATCAAAAATGGCGCCGTTGTCGGGGACGGTGTTTAATTGATTTAAGATTTCTTTTGTTATTTTTAGTTGTGTCTTTTTCACCTTGGGAAGTAAAACTCCTCAAGGTTTGTTCTAATTGTTTTCTAGTTGTTTGATATTTTGCATGTCTAGAAGGTTACAAAGAGATTTGTTACCTTTTGACCGTGAAATCGAAAGAACCTTGACGAATAATAGGAGACTTGTTAGGAGGAATTTGGGAGGTGTTGGTGAAGTTGTCCAACCCACAAGTGAGTTTGTCAATCCTTTCGCAATAGAAGGAGAAGATAACCCATTAAACAATACCACACAAAATCCACCTACAATGCCTAAATTCTCGTCACACTCTATACCCACCGAGGAGGATCTACCAAACGGTACTCCTACCCCACAACATCTTACCGGAAACTTTATTGCCAAGTCCGCCTTCATCCAACTAGTTGAGAGGAGCCAATTCGGGGGCATGCCAAGTGAGGACCCTCATTCTCATATGGAAACATTTTGTGATTATTGTGAAGCTATCTCTCAAACGGGCGTGACTCAAGACCAAATTAGATGGGTCTTATTTCCTTTTTCGTTAATCGGCACCGCAAAGCAATGGTTGAAGGGCCTTGATAAGGCCACTCTTGGAATAGATTCTTGGAAGAAGTTAGCTCTCGCTTTCTACAAAAAATTCTACCCACCGGAAAAGACTAATATGCTAAGAGCTCAAATTACGGGTTTTAAGCAAAGGGATGAAGAATCTTTGTATGAAGCTTGGGAGCGGTTCAAAGGTATTTGTCGCTCATGTCCTCACCATGGACTTAGCGAATGGTTTTTAGTGCAACAATTTTGGAATGGTTTATATGAAGATTCAAGGAACATTCTCAATATGGGATCAAATGGAATGTTCACCGAAGTTGATGACAATCAAACATGGAACAAGATTGAGGAAATGGCGGTCCATAATTCGCAATATAGTAGGCCTCGCAAGGCTACTAGAGGAAAGTATGAAGTGGACACCGTTACTCAATTGGGTGCTCAACTTAGTGCTCACATTGACACTATCAACTTGAAGTTTGAACAAGCTATGGCTAGACTTGAGGAAAGCTCAAAATCATCAAAGCATCATGTCAATGCCTTGACGGCATCCTCATCAATCCCAAGCGGGATATGTGAGAATTGTGGAACCTTAGGTCATGATCAAAGTGAATGTAGGGGAACAACCGAGCAAGTCAATGCTTTCCAAGCTTACAAAAGCGGTACCCCTTATTCAAATTTTTACAATGAAAACACCAAGTTCCATCCAAATCTCTCATACAAGAGCCAAAATGTCCAAAACCCTCAACCAACATACACTCCACCACCCATGAGAAATCAAAATCAAAGACCCTTTTTCAATCAAAACCAAGGTTATCAAAATCAAAATCCATACAACCACCAAAATGACCAAAGTTTTGATGTCCAAAAAGCGGTCCTTCAAATGCAAAAAAATCAACAAGAATTTTTCACTCAAATGCAAAAAGATAGCCAAGCAAAGGATACCACCATCAACAACATTCTAGCTCACACCAAGATGTTGGAAACACAATTGACCCAACTAGCATCTTCAAGCTCACAAAGACAAAAAGGGCAATTACCACCTCAAGGTAATCCTCCTAGACATGAAACGGTTAGTGCCATTCACTTGAGAAGTGGTACAAGATATGAAGCACCGAAGGAGCAAGTTGAGGATGAAGTTGTGAGAGCTAGTGAGAATGAAGTTGTGGTGCAAAGTCCCAAAGAAGGGGAATCATCAAAAGAAGAAAATTCAAAGAAAAATGAAGACAAAGCCAAAGAAAAGGAGCCCATTGTGATTAGACTTCCTTTTCCAAGTCGTCAAGCCAAGCCCAAATTTGATGATCAACTTGGAAAGTTCATGGAAATTGTGAAGAACTTAGAAGTCTCAATTCCTTTTACGGAATTAATCAATCACGTTCCGGCCTATGCGAAATACATGAAGGATATTCTCACAAAGAAGAAGTCGATCCGGAAACTTGAGACTATCGCCTTCACTAAGGTGAGTAGTGCCATACTTCAAGGGAGTTCACCTCCAAAGCTAAAGGATCCGGGAAGCTTCTCAATACCGTGTACCATTGGCGACACAACGATCAACAAAGCCTTATGTGATCTAGGGGCTAGTGTGAGTGTCATGCCGTACTCGGTAAGTAAAAGGTTGGGAATGGGAGAGCTTAAATGTACCAATATCACACTTCAAATGGCCGATAGATCGACGAAGACACCGCTAGGGATATGGGAAGATGTCCCCGTGCGAATTGGGAAGTTTTTCATCCCGGTGGACTTTGTCATTGTTGATATGGAGGAAGATTCCAACATTCCAATCATCTTAGGAAGACCTTTCCTACACACACGGTGGTGCGGTGATTGATGTGAAACATGGAGAGCTCACTCTAGAAGTGGGAGATGAAAGCATAACTTTTAATCTTGACAAGACCATGAGAGCTCCTCGTTTGCATGAGCCATGCTTCATGATCGATCACTATAGCCGGAAGGATGAAAGGAAGAAATCGGAACTCCAATGGAGGAAGAAAGTTGAAGATGCTCCATTCAAAGAGCAAGTGAATTGTGACAAGAAGAGCTTGCATAGCTCATCAAAATCAACCAAGGAAGAAGAAGATGGCCTCATTAGCCAAAAGAAGAATTTGGGAGAGTTGTCTCCATCCAAGCAAGAGATTTTCAATGATCAACTCAATGAAGTTTGTGGTCTTTGGGACGACGAATTTGAAGGGATCTTTAATCCCTACATTGGGCATGCCATCGATCATGATCAACAACAAGGGCCACGGTCTATTGAGGACCTCTACCACAACAATGAACAAGCTTTTAATTACTTCTTCGAGGTGTTGAGCAACATCAACAACACCTTGAACATGCCTCCTTGACATCTCATCAAGAATGAGAGTTTGGTGGAGTCCTCCTTAAACCACCACTTGTAAATATTTCTAACTCCCTAACTTACATTTAATTTTTGCATTGCATTTTTGTCATTTTTGGATTTTATTTACCTTGATCAAAATAATTGTCATGAAAAGAGAGAAGTGAGGGAGGGACTAATGATTTTAATTGATGTGTAGTGATTTACCTTAGTGTGGGGATGGCAATTGCCTAGGCTATTCACGCCTTAGTAGTGCCCCCACAATGAAGAGCACAAGATTTGAAAGAAAGAAAGAATGTTAAGGAAAGGGTTTGCGCAAGGATCCGTGTAATCAAGGAAGAATCCGAGCGGATTTTGGAAAATCCGCCCGTCTGCAGAGGATCCGAGCGTCCAGCTCAGAAGACGCCCGTCTTGGGCTGTGCAAAAAGTGAAGAATTCCTGTCTGTTAAGGAATCCGAGCGGATTTCTGGAAAGACGCCCGTCTCCCAGGATCCGTCCGTCTCTGGTAAAATCCGCCCGTCTTGAAGCTGAAGAAAAACAAGAAAAATCTCTGGATGAGAATCCGTCCGGATTTCCCAAGAGACGCCCGTCCCTCAATAAAAATCCGAGCGGATTTCCCCAGGAGACGCCCGTCTTTAGGCGGGATTTTTAAAATTTGAAGCTTGAAAATCCGAGCGGATTGCGCCTAATCCGCACGGATCGTGCTACGCATCTTCGAGATTTTCGTTTCTTTAAATACCCCCCACCTTCATTCATTCATTCATTCATTCATAAACACTACCCATAACACCAAAACCCTCATCCTCTCCATCTCAAACACAAAAACCCTCAACAAAATCACCAAAACAAAATCAAACCATCCTTCAAACATCAAATTAATCACTCCATCTCCAAAACAAAATCAAAACCAAGCACAAAATCTTCACCTTTGAATTGATTTTTGTTCTCATAAAGGCAAAGCCTTTCACTTTCAAAATCAATTTGGGCATTCTACAAATTGAAGATTTTTGATTCTCTACTTGGTTTGTTCATCAAATGGCAAGAACAAAGGGAGCAACAAAAGCAACAAAGGCACCAAAGGCAAAGGCTCTCTCTCAAAGGCAAAAAGCTCTACAAACAAAGAAAGCTTTGGCAATGGTGGTGTCAACACCAAGCTTGGTAGTGGAACAACCTCAACAAATTTCTATGGAAGCATCACCTTCTACTCCGGTAATTAATCAACTCTTGCATTATCCGGAGGTAACTTTCATTTCCGATGACCATAGAAATTCATTTGTCAAGTTTGCTATGAAACAAATTCAATCCACCAAGTTCATATGTGAAAAAACCTTAGAGAAGCTAGGTGTCCTTGAACAAACAAGAGTCTTTTTCAATGCCATGGGTTTAAAGAAATTGTTTGAAATGAAAGAAGTAACATACCCCTCCCTTGTCTTGGAATTCTTAAGTTCCTTGAAAGTGACAAAAGTTGAGAATAGGGAAAATATTGAGTTTCGTCTAGCTAACACTAGTAGACGCATTTCCTTTCCGGAATTGGGTGCAATTTTGGGTCTTAGTGATGAACATAAATTCTATAAGCAATATGGGAAGTACGATCCCGCGCCTCTTTGGGAGGCAATCTCCGGGAAGAAATATGAAGATTTTCATGCTTGTCGTGCTCTCTTGGTCCATCATCCGGGCATAAGAATATGGCACAAAGTTGTGGGAAATACCATAATTGCTAGAAGAGACACCAATCATTTCACGGGACTCGATTTTATTCTCCTTGAATCAACCTTGAATATTGGAAGAATTCACACCAAGCCTTACAATTGTTTGAGGCTATTGGTTGATAGATGGCTTCATGTAGATAGTGGGAAGAAGGGTACGACCGTAATTGTTAATGGCGGCCTTGTCACGGTCCTAGCCAAGCACTTTGATCCTAATTTCAATAAGGATAGCAAGTACAAGGCTAAGGATGGTGGCCATCTCATTGATATGTCCATCTTGATTAACAAGTTCAAATGGGTTGTTCACAATTCCCTTGATACCAAGTATGGGTGGCTTACTAGTGAGGCTCGTTCATTCACTTTGCCCGCAAAGATTTGCCGTCTTAGTGTCCACCGGACCAACTATTTACTTCCCCTAACCAAAGAAGCCGAGTACATCATTCAACAACAAAAGGGTGACCATGAGGCCCCCTCCTCTTCCATTATCATACCACCTTACCCCTATGACTATGAAGAGTTTACGCCGGAAGGAATTGAAATTGGGAAAGACTATGTAACTCTTCTTATGAGAGCCATGCACAAGCAAGCTTATGAAGACCGGAAGAATGCATATCTAGCTCAATATCCTCCCCTCCTACATTTAGCTAGGCAAGGACTCCTTGATCCATCTTGTCCTTTGCCTAGTTGGGCGGATAGAGAAGCTTTGTTCCCGGGTGCATCAAGGGATGTGGTGGAAGATAATGAGGTTGTTGGAAATGATGAGGAGATTGATGATAACATTGAGGAAGAAGCAAGTGGAGATGATGAAGAAGGAGAAGATGGTGAAGATGATGATGAGGAAAGCAATGAAGAAAGTGCCAAGGAAAGTGGCAATGAGACCACTTCTCATGAGGGAAGTGGTGATGATAGTAGTATGATGGAAGACTAGCCTTGGAGATTCCTACTCTCCCACGGTTTGTCTATATCTCTTTGTATTTTATTCTCATTTTGATCATTGGTTAGTTTAGTCCTAGCAACATCAAAGGACTCACACCTCGGTTCCTTTGAGGTGTTCCTTTTTGTTCCCATTTTTGAAAATCCAAAATGACAATTTAATCTCATGCATAGCATAGCATGTGCATGAACTCCCCCATGCTTTGACATTAGCAATAGTGTCTTGCTTGGTTTGGGGAAGTTGATGCATACGCAACGGGAGGTAATTTAAATTATCCTCTCCGTCATAACAAAACAACATGCATCATGTAGTGTAGTTTAGTGTAGAATTGCATTTAATATAGAAAATCATGCATCACTCTTGCATAATTTCCATCATTTTGGCCATTGAGGACAATGCCCATATTAGTGTGGGGATGGGAATTCTAACACTTAACTTTTATTCAAAAACCATAAAAATTGAAAAATTTCAAAAATCATAAAAATTTGAAAATTGAAAAAAACCAAAAACAAGTTCATTTCCTTTGTATATATAGTCTTGTATATATTGTGTTTGTTCATCCTTTTTCACTTTGATTGACTACGCCACATCCGAGACATGAGGATATTGAAGACCGCATGGTATGATCTTTTCAATCTCCTTTTTCCTCTTTATGTTAATGACTATGTGGCTTTATTTTGATTGATGCGGTAAAAACAATGTGAACTTAGGATTTGCATTTAGTTTAGTATGTCATGCTAGTTGGTAGAATCACTTGCATTAGGATGTTTATATTAGTTGCATCATGGCATGTAGTTGCATGTTAGAAATGTTTTGAAAAAATGCCTATTTTGGAACTTTGACAAGAGCAACTAAGCCATTATAAATACTTGTTCAACTCAAGACTTTGCCTACTAGAATGGTTGTAAAACACCCTAGATAGTGTCATACTAGTGTCTTTTGACCCATGACCCAAGGCCTAGTCAAGAGTTTGCATGTGAGTCACCTATCCAACCCCGTGATGCGATATGGACTTGGTTAACTTGTCTAGGTGACCTTGTTTGACCTTGTGGTAAGGCAACCCAAAAATATTTTCTATCAATAAGCTTGAAGTGCTCATCTCAAACAAATTTTGTCATGTGGAAGTAATGTAATGCCAAGGAAACCTCAAGCGTTATGAATTGTTGAATGTTGAGAATTTTTAAGTTGTTTTGATGGAGGTTTACCACTTCGATGTGCTTTGGTGTGGGATCCATTGAATTGGGCCCCCATACGGTTGTGAATTCGGCCGCCCAGAGACAGAGTGACTTCACCCCAAAAAGCTATTGTCTAGAGGTTAACCGGTTGCCTAATAAGCGATTGGCGAAAGCAAAGGACACTAGCCCGGAAGGGACAAACCCCATCTTAAATTTTTGAAATGTGAAAGTGAAATGAGGACAATTTTGAAATACTAGTCATATCCAACCATTGTGAATAAAGATTTGAGCATTTCATTCCCAAAAACCTTTTTGTCAAGCCACTTGGTCGAGCTTGGGACGATCCATGACCTTTACTTTTGTAGAGAATTCGAGACTTGTCATGTCATATGCCACTAGCATCATAGGGATCATCATTCCACCACCATCCGATCGCTCTTGACGAAAGCATTTGGAAATTGAGGACGAAAGTAGTCTAGTTTAACACCATTTGGAGGTGATTTAGTGCCATCCTCTTAGACTTAGTAATTTGTTGAACTAGTATTTGTGAAGGATTACATGCTCTTAAATTTGTTCCTCTTTAGTGCCTCCGCCACTTGATGAGGGAGTGGCTATTCTTTTGTTGATGCATCCATTACTTGTTTTTATGTGCTTAATGTTTGGATGTGTCGCCATTTTGGCAAGACCCACCTTGCCTTGCAAGAAGGCATCCTACCTCATGGTTGTCTTGTTGTGAGTTGAAGGGGCGGAGTGAGACCCGCTAATTGTCTCATATCGGCTATTATTATTAGGTTAGGTTAGTATTGGTCCTAGTCTTTGTCACCTCTTTACTCGGGACGAGCAAAGGTTCGGTTTGGGGATATTTGATGCGACCATAATTGGCGCATATTTAGCCCCCGAATTACCATTGTTTCTATGCTTTTTAGTGCTTATTTGGGTCATTTCTTATCTTTAGTTCTTTGTTTTGCATATTCTTTGAGATTTTGATCCCTTGGTAGGAAAGGAGTAAGAATCTTGCATTTTCATGGCAAAACAAGGCTAAATGGATCATATTCAATGACCAAGCATCAAGGAGAGACAAGACTAGAAGGCCTTTGTACATAGCTAAGTAGAAGATCAATGTTGAGAAAGGATCCTTGAGTCCCCAAGGAAATCCCCAAGGATTCTATGAAGAAAAGGGAAGAAAAGAAGAAGGAATGACGCTGTAGAAGAATCCGAACGGATCATCCACGATCCGTCCGTCCGCCCAGCTCAATCCGAGCGTCCTTACCCAGGATCCGCTCGGATCCCCCAGGCCCAATCCGAGCGTCTTCTGCCTTGATCCGCTCGGATCGTCCATGCCCCATCCGTCCGTCTCGACCTCCATCCGCTCGGATCAAGACAAAGCATGGTTTCGTCCTTCAAGTTACAAAATGGAGACGCCCTTCTCTCATTGAATACCGGAGTCTCCTTGCTCAACTTAAAAAGTGTAATTACTAGTTTAGCCCTTAGTTAACCCTAATGCATCCTCCCTAATTTTCACTACAAATACCCCATTAGTCTAATTAGAGGAGCATGTTCTTCTAATCAATAATTAGAGTAGTTAATATCAATCAAATCTCTCTTCAATATTGTAATCAAGTATTAATCAAGTTTTAATCCAAGTTTTAGTTCCTTAATCTCTCTCTTGTTCTTACTTTATTTTGGGTAATTGAAGATTATTTGGGTTATTATTGGGAGATTGACAACCTCTCAATCTAGGATTCAAGTACTTCTATTATTCTTGCTTTATTATTGGAATCATTAGTAGGTATAATCTCTTAATCCCTTTTTAATTATTGCTAATTACTTTCATTTATTCATCATGTTTCATTATGTTAGTATGATTGACAACCTTTCTAGCATGATCAATATGATAATGAGTGAGTAGTCTCTTAGCTAGGGTTTAATGGGTGATTAGGGGAAACCAACATGGGGATGATTCATGCTTAAATCAATATGCTTTCATATCTTATTTGCTTGCTTGTTTTGATCTTAATGCATGCACATGTTATGTTTGATGAAATGCTAAGCCTATGAATCCTTGCATTTATTATCATCTACTATCTCTTCAACTTGACTTGTAAGACATAACCCAACTCGAGTCTTGTTAGACCATGCATGTGTTAAGTAGGGAAGATTAAGTCGACTTGTAGGTGTTGTACAATCCAAGAGATTCGGCTCCGGGACCCAAACTTTCCTAGGATTGTAAGATATAACCCAACTCAATCCATCACAACAATAATTGCTTGCTTATAATTTGAGAACATGTTTGTATGATCATATCCCATGAATCCCCTATGAACCCATGACACCCTAGTGCTTTTAATCAATTGTTTACACCCTTATTCTATTTACCTTGTTAGTTTATTTTCATTGCTATTTTAGTTTAGTAACCTTCTACATCAACCCAACTTGTGACACCCCTAGACACCACTAGTAGCAATAGAAATCTTCGTTTTCAATACCCGTCCCTTGGGATCCGACCTTTACTTGCCTCTTTACTAATTTGTAGAGTTGTTTGTGAAGTATAAATTGTGTTTTGTATCGACCATTGACCAACGACCACATTTGCTTAATTTGTGAACTAAATGGCTCCGATCAATCTTCTTCTTCAACTCGGCTACTCTCGGAACATACATCCTACCTTGGTAACGAAGGTATCCATCACTATCCACCACACAATCCTTAGCTTGCCCAAGTTGGATTTTTGCTTGAATGGACGTGAAAGTAGCATCCTCAGGTAGGCAAGTACGGATCTCACGGTAAAAGTCGGGTTTTGCACTCAAGGCACTAAGATAGTCAAAGCCCTTCCCAACAAGGCTTATCCCTAACTTTTGAAATTCCGTGGTAAGTTCATCAGGTGACTAGTCTTCCTACTCAAAGCATCGGCCACCACATTTGCTTTCCCTTCATGATAAATCAACTAGGCATCATAATCATTCACCAACTCTAGCCATCTTCTTTGCCTCATATTCTATTCTTTCTGGGTAAAGATACACCTCAAACTCTTATGATCGGTATAAATGCGGCAATGAACTCCAATAAGGTAATGCCTCCATGTCTTCAAGGCATGTACCACGGCGGCTAATTCAAGATCATGAGTCAGATAGTTCACCTCGTGAACACTCAGTTGTCGAGAAGCATAAGCAATAACCCTTCGGTTTTGCATCAAGACACAACCTAGGCCATGCTTTGAAGCATCACAATAAACATCGTAGTCCACACCATCCTCAGGTAAGGTCAACAAGGATGTCAAAGATAGAGTTTTTATAGGTCACTAGCATCAAACTTAAGGGAGGAGCAAGATGAAGCGAGGAAAGGAGGTATGAACGGTAACGCTCATGGTCAAAGAAGAAGGGAATTAGACAAGAAGGAAACGCCAAGTACTCGAATCCCAAATTACAACATCAGCCTAAACGGTTCCGAAAACTTCTTAGCAACAAAACTTATAACCACATCACTCTCAAGGATTTTCTCAAAACGCTCATGTTACTTCATCCTATTCTATTCCCTGAAACAGGGTACTCCACTATAAGTGTGATTTCACCACTCCAAATCCTCAAACATCCACAAACAACTTCCACAAGATCAAGATCAAAGTTCCAACAAAGCTATACTCATATCCAACTAGTGTCAACCATGAGTTTCTCAAAATAGTAAAATCCTCAATCAAAGATCCGAATACCAAGCTATAAATTCCCAGAAAGGATTCCTCAAATATTCCACCATTCAATTCCATCCATTTAAAGTCAAGTACCAAGCACTAGTATCCCAAGACATGTCTCACTACACTTCCCAAGGCTCTCAAATCCCAAACCTAAACAACAAAGCCAAGTTCTATAGCCTTAGTAACAAACGCAACTCACACTTGACAACACAAAACCCACCAATCAAGAATACTCACTTTATTAAGGAGGGTTATTTAATAGGAATACTCTGAACTATTGAGGTGCTGCTCAAAATACTACATACTCTTTTTTAAATACCAATAAACTCAACTATTACCCTCTTTACTTTTATTACAATATGGTGACCGGCTACCTCCTAAACAGGTGAATAATTTTTATCCCACCTTTAACCCCTCTCTTTGCTTTTCATTTATCTGTTAACCTATTAACTTTATCCCTTACTTTGCAAACTAAACCCAGATCATAAAAATTCTTCCTCAATTCCTTAATTCATTCAATGAATCAATCAAAACAATTCACAATTCAACAAACACAAAAATGGCGTCAAAAACAAGGTCAATTAATTGTATACATTTGATTATTGCCTTGATAATTCCCACTGGCAATGCTATCTTTTATACTGCTAATGTTCCTGGTGATACTTTTTTATCTTTGGCACTACGTTTCCTTGCCCAAGTTTGTGCTAATTTTAATCCCACTTGATCGTTTTAGGATAAACCCAACATTTCTTGACCGGCAACGTTCTAATAATCAAACTAATCGCTCCCTATAAGTTCTTAGTTTCCTGTTTTTCATCATTTTGTGGAATTTACAGGTCTTCAGTTTCATCATAATAAGAACATTTACCTTCGAAATTAGCTTGATTATTGTGAATTTGATTTTAAGGTTGATATTTTGTTGTAGAGATGCAAAAGAATTGATGATTTTTGAGGTGTAAAAAGTTGAATTTCTGGGAAAAATTGTTGGTTGAAAATGATGCAAATGTTGGTAACAAGATTGTGTTTGCAAAAAGTGTCACTCGTAATTTTAGATCCATAAGAATTTGATGAAGATGGAGATGAGCGCTTTATTTGAGGAATAACTAAAAACCTAGATGCGGTAAATTACAGTTGAAATGAAAGAGAAATAAAAATTTGGATAAAAATGGGTAAAGGAAGAAGATGAAGAATCGGAAAAGAAGAAAAAAAGGGCCAAGGAATAAGATGAAGATTAATAAAGGGGAAGAAGGTAGGCTAACGAAAATTACCTACTACAACAAGTTAATAAAACATCGATTTTGTTCAAAGTGAAGAGGGGTACTAGTTGGGTATATTGGTAGTTAAAAAGGAGTTTGTAGTATTTTGAGTAGCACCCCTATAGTGTAGAGTATTCTCATTAAATAACCCTACTAAGGATCTAGGTCTAAGAATCATTAAGTATGTCTCATCACACTACCTAGGTCTTTCTAACATCATAACCTCTCAAAACCAGGGTTATGGGTTAACCACAAACAATGTCCTCAAAAGTCAAATTCTCCAACCAAGGCCAACATTCCTCAAAAGAAAGATTACTATAAAAAGGCGTTAAGGGAAGATAAGCAAGGAACAAAACACAAGTTGGGAGGGTACAGGAGTCACTCCTAAGGAAAGAAAAGAGAGTTTAGAAGAAGAAGCAAGCATTAAGAAGTAAAGAGTAAGGTAAGATACACAAAGAATGAGAAACATCTTCGAGGAAGTAGAATCATCCTTCAAGAGTTGAACAAATCTTCAATCCTCGGCAATAGGTACCAAATCTTGTTCTTCACGTCGGTAGGTTTACGGTTATTGATCCAAGGGCACAACAATGATTAAATGACAATCAACAAACATGTTAGCACCTAACAAAGAGCAATCACAAAGAGACTACAACATATGGTCCTAAGTCTACCCATCCTACCCATCTCTCAAGTTTATTATTTTAAGGTCAAGTTATTTTTATCGGGGGTGCACAAATGTGCGTCGGGAGCAAATATGCTCTGATACCAACTGTGACACCCTCATTCATTGCGGAAAAACAAACACGTAATTCTAGAGTAAAACTGCATGGATATGTTTGTAATAGGTTTATTTGGGTAAAAACCTGTAATTTTTAAAACCTGAACCTGTTATAAAAGTATCCAAATGGGAAGGTGTCAAACATGCAAGGTCTAAAATAAATTTCATAATAAAACATCGCTAAAGTCGCGAAACAAAGTTATACAACCCAAATATGATAAAGGGAGACATATGTCCCTAAAAAGTATATAACATAAAAAGTGTTTAAGGGTCACAATAAAATAAAGCCAATCTAGGTCCCAAGGTTACTTTGCTCGCTAGCTCGTCCATGTACCCCATATATGCATCACCTACCTGTCAATCGCATTTTATACAAATACGAAAGCCACAGTCAGTGGGGAGTAACTCCGAGTTCTCCCAGCCACGAAATGTCATAATTAATATAACATGTAAACATAAGAATATGAATATGAATAACACATAGCCTTAGTATATAGATGCTAGACAATTGTGCTTATTATGTGAACAACAATAAAACAACACATAGTCCTAGCATGTGAATACTAGACCGACTCATACTACACTATCATGTGAATCACATAACATCCAGGAATCCAAACTCTATCAACCATAGCCGGCTTACATCTCACCTTCTATGATTCATAGAATCATCAAACAAGAAAGGACAATATATCTAGAGACAGGCATAAGTTCTTAGGACGGTCAATAGTCACTCAGAACTCGAGTCTATACCACGAGGTAAGGTAAACACCCTAGTCCTAAACTGCGCGTTGAGACCTAGGGACATGCGGAAAATACCGCATCCAAGACCCATGATCACACACATGAGTACCCCTGAAGAACTCCACCAAAGGGTTGGCTAGTACTTAAGCTGACCACATACTTCTACGAGTACGTCAGGAGGTCATGCCCTAACTTGGATATAAACCCACCAAGCTAAGACACAAAGGCTATTAAGCCGCAAACATACACTCGTCAAAGACTATAATGGCCTATCTATGATGAAGACCGAAATACTCACCTAGGACCTAGTCCCAGCTTGAATACTTTAGCCCACACCACACAAGACAAGTAGGACACCCAATTAACCAAAAAAAAGGGGCAAAGAGTCCAAACTTGCACACACAAATGATCATACACACCCTAGCATATGAAAGGCTTCGCAAGAGCATATTTAGCTGACAATCCAACAATATCTCCAATATCAATAATAATCCAACTTCCAGCTAACCGATAGTACCATAATCCATGAGAACAAGCTAAAATGGCAAAGAGGCAACAAGACTCAAGCATAAAGCATCCAAAGCATCCAACAACCAAAATGTGGAATGATAATTACAAATATCAAGGAATCAACATAAAACATCCAATGACAACCAATATCACCTCAAAGACAAACCCTCGACCCGAGTCCCGCGACGGGTCATCGGTCAAATCGAGGCTGACCGGTTTAAACCTAGTTTGACCAAACTCGTTCGGTCAATCTGGCCCAGCTCAGAGTCTTGGCCTACTTTGGCCCAAATCACAAAATTCAATACAATATCATTTTAATGCACTATTCCAATTTCTATCATGTGAAAAACTATCAACATAAGAAAATATATTCCAACTTACAAAATAACTAATTCCACAAAATTCTCGCATAATAAAATAGCATAAATAACCGTCTCACACAAGGGTAAACTTTTCTATAAATTTTATCGATAAACCGACGCCATTTACTCATACGGACTCCGAATTGAGTGATTCAAGTGGCTAAACCACCTAATTTTTCGACGCCGTTCAATCTGTCATATTTTTGGAAACATTGGAAACCGTCTCGGTCTGGTACTGACGCGTTCCAGCAAAAATACGGACTTGTCACAACACATAATTCCTCATCCAAATTTGTTCCAAACAATAATATACAAATGGGTAACATAAATTAAACATAAGCATACTCATCTTACTCCATTCATTCATTTATCAACAAGATCGTCTCAAACAACAACAAACAACAACAAACAACAAATACAACTACTAATGTGACATTAATTCGTCGAGTAACTCGGAATAGTTACCTTAAGCTAGCAAAGAGACAAGTAATAACTTGAGAAAGCTTCTAAAACCCAAAATTACTCTTCATGTTCAACAACATATGAGTCACCTAACTCATCTTCAAATTCTTCACCTATAAGAACAACAAAAACACAATTATTAAGCTTAAATTCGAAACCCTAAAAAAAGTGTCTTAAACAAAAATTGGGGGAAATGAAAATAAAGCTTACTAGTAGATGAAGGATGAAAAGAGGATTCCAAATATATAATTTTTATGCAAATTGGTGGAGAAATGAAGGATTTATGGTGGATTTAGTGATTGTAAGGAGGATTTTTAGTGGGTTTTTGGTGTTTGAGAGAAGGAGGAGATATATTGAGTTATGGAGGAAATGAAAATTGGAAGAGGGGACAAGTGGAGGGTAGGTGGCCAGCCAAAGACATGGGGAGATGGGTCATTTGTTTACGTTTTGGTTCGTTTCGACGGAAATTAGAAATATTCGTCGAACGCGATTTCCGAGAAAAGTAAAGTTCTTAAACACGATTTTACTAAAAGATTAAGTACTCATATGCCCAATATCCAAACTCGTTTACCCAACGACCGTAAGAAATGGAAAAATCCCAATTTTACGACTTTTATCCGAAATCTATTTTAACAAAGGAAAAGGTTTAAATATAGTTTAAATCACTTTTAAACATTTCTAAACTATCAAAAATGATTACATTTCTTCAAAATAAAATAAAGTTATATTTTATCAAATAAATTTTATTTCAAATAAATTAATATTAAATTAAAATAGATTAAAATATTACTCTTAAAATATAATAAAGGTCTTCAAATTTACGGGGTGTTACAATGATAGTGCTGGGGCAGTGGTTTTAGGACCAGACATGGTACATGAGATGGTTGAACAGATTATGATGATCAGAGAACGGATGAGAGCAGCTCAGGATAGGCAAAAGAGTTATGCAGATTTACATCGCCGGGATATAGAGTTTCAGGTTGGGGACAAGGTTCTTCTGAAAGTGTCTCCTATGCGTGGGGTTATGAGATTTAGGAAGAAAGGCAAGCTGAGTCAGAAGTTTATCGGGCCTTATGAGATCTTAGAGCGAGTTGGGGAAGTTGCATATCGTCTGGCTTTACCAGCTGCGTTAGAGAGAGTGCATAATGTGTTTCATGTATCGCAGCTGCGAAAGTATGTGAGTGACCCGTCACATGTGTTAGAGGTAGAGAGCTTAGAGCTAGATGAGTCCTTATCGTATCTTGAGGTTCCTAAGCAGATTCTTGACCGAAAGGTTAGGAAGACTAGGAGTGGTGAGACAGTTTTGCTTAAGATCCTTTGGTCTAACCACGAGACCGAGGAAGCTACATGGGAGCCAGAGGAGGCTATGAAAGAGCGTTACCCTTTCCTTTTTGATCAGGTATGTATGGTTACGGGGACGTAACCTTGTTTCTTTTCGGGGGGTAGGAGATGATCGCGAAGAGTTTTAAGAGTTTTTGTACCCTTTTTGTATGTTGTGTCGGTATGTTTGTCGGGATGAGTTTGGGTTAGTAACATGTTTTATGTCGAATTTTGTTTAGGTTGTTGAGTCGGAGGTGTTGTGGGTGTGTCTTTGTTTTGTTGAGGTTTGAACTTCGGGGACGAAGTTCTTTTTAAGGAGGGAAGACTGTAATACTACGGATTTATGAGTCTCTGGTACTCTATCGAGTAGGCCTTACTCCGTCGAGTAAGGGTGAGTTGCGTTTTATAAAAGTTTCTGACCTGTTGGGTACTCGATCGAGTAACTTGGGTACTCAATCGAGTAAGGGGGCACTCGATCGATTACCTTAGCTACTCGATCGAGTAGCCGGTTTACGGGGAGTTATTTCTCGGGTTTTGTTAATTATGCGATTAAGGTATATAATACTTCCGTCATTGTTCTTAAACACTTTTTCAAAACCTATTTACTGTCAAGAGAGAAAACAAAGTACGTTCTTCGCTTTAATCGCATTGTTAGCAAATCCCGGAGTTTGGAAGGTCGGATTTCACCTTTCGTTATACCGTTGAGATCCTTGCGTCGAGGGTAAGATCTATGTACCATTTTTATAGTTTTTCCTTGAAGTTGGTTAAACCCTAATATGGGGATTTGGGGGTTTTGTTGTAGATAATGATTGGTAGTGATTATGTGTATGTATGATAGGAGGAGGATTTGTAGAAGAGGCATTTTGATACAGCTGTTGAGACCGTCTGATTGTTGTGCTTTCCAGGTAGGGTTTCCCTACTCAGTATTAGTCCCATAATGAGATGATTGTTGATGTGTTGAGATTGATTGATTAATATCGTAATTGTATTGTGACGGTTGTTGATTGTGATTGATTGTTCTCTGGTTCTCGAGATGCGTTCTCGGCTGAGTGGGGTCACTTGCGGGAGTGGCTTCACGCCCTAGTTTCGCCCTTCGTGGAACCCGCCACGGAAGGGGATGTGCACATTAATGAACAGGGAAATCGCTCAATATGAGGAGCGGGGATTTGGTAGGTACTACTGGGTCCCCATCGCGGAGGATCGGGTCCAAAGTGGACGATCGGTGATTGAGATTAATGGGACTGGTGTGATTGTGTGTGTGACGGTGTGTGATATCTGTTTATCGTATTGTGGATATATATAAATTGTGTGATTAGTACTGACCCCGTGTTGTTATTTGTAAAACCTGCGGTGATCCATTCGGGGATGGTGAGCAGTAATTGAGCAGGTTTGAGTTGAGTCACATGGGATTCTTTGGGATTGCCACTTTGTCGACGATAGAAGTCTTCCATTTTGTAGCTTAGTAGTTTAATAAACTTTGCATTTAGTTGATTAGACAGTTAGTTTGAGAACTTGTACCCGTATTTTGGGATTTGGCTTTGGATTGTACTTTTCACTAAGTTATACTATTAAATGTTGTTTCGTTATTGTCTTATGATTATCATGCCTCGGGTAACCGAGATGGTAGCGTCCTTATACCTGAGTGGTCCTGGTAAGGCACTTGGAGTATGGGGGTGTTACACTTAGAAATTCCGATTTTGCCAACGCCAATGACTTTTCCCTTTTTGTTGTCCCCGAACGTCACTTTTCCTCCATTGAACGGCTTGAGTTAAAGAAATAAATTCTTATCTCCGGTCATGTGTCTTCAACATCCACTGTCAAGATACCATTGGTTGTTTTCTTTCACTACTTCCTGCAGAAAGGATTAGATACAATTTTTAGGTACCCAAGCTAAGTTGGGTCCCTTATGATTAGTTACTCTATATACTAAATCCTTTCGTATCCATACTTGTCTAATAACCGTTTTTCTAACCCTTGGTTTATTTTGCTTGGGAGGAGTTCTTGGGTTAGGGTTTTCTCTTGGTCTAGGAATTTCTCTAGGTCTTTCATGACTATTTCCCTTGTGAATAGGTTTACTAGGTTGAGATCGACAAGGGTTTTGTGAGGTGCTAGGTTTCTTGCTGTAGTCGAAGGCCATGTCATAGAACCAACGAAATTTATTGTTCCTTTCTTCGTTAGGTTCTTTAATGGGGGTTTCATCATTCTCATCAACCGTGTCAACAGTTTTAGCATGGTCGGCATTTTTTCGTATATCGTGAGCCTTTTTGACACAATTGATTTAGATCTGACCCGTATGACTACAGTAATTGCAAATCAAGTATTCAGGAAGATAAGCATACTTCCTATTTCTAAAATCAAAATCCGAAGGTGTTGATTTGCATTTAGAGTGATCTCTACGGCTGTAGCACTCATGTCCTAACCCCATCTTCATATTATTGTCAGATTGTTCGGTTAGGAAGTTTAGGACTTTTGTGCTACCTTCCCACTTATCATGGACCTTTCTAGCGTGTAGAAGTAGGTCTTTTAGTGTTTTAATTTCCTCTTGACATTTCGTGTGATCTACATCATTGTCTTTTTTAAAGTTATCACGAAAGTCTTGGAATCGTTTGTTAAGAAGGAATACAACATCGGAATGTTGTTTCTTAACATTGATCATATCGGCCTTAGATTCCTTTAATTGCTTTGAAACATCACTGCTTCATCAGATGTGACCTTAGTTTCCAAAAGTTCTTTGGCTTTTCTAAGTTCTAAAGTTATAGCTTCATTAGCTATAACTTTGGCTTGAAGGTGCTTGATGTTAAGCTTTAGGTCGGAAGTTATAGCTTCATTAGCTATAACTTTGGACTCTAATTCCTTCTTTTCAGCCATAGTAGAATCTAATGTTGTTGCTTTCTCAGCTATAACCTTAGATTTCAACTTCTTAGCTTTGGCCTTCAGAGTATGATTCTCTTCCGCGATTTTGAGAATCTGTTCCTTTAGATCTTTCAATTCCAAATCCTGTTCGTGACACTTATCAAGAGATTGTTCAAAGAATTCAATTAAAGCACTTTTAGACAATTTCTTAACACGTTTTTTTAGCTCAAGATAACTTACCTCTTCATCATCATCTTCGTCTGATTCTCCGAGAAAGCAATAGTTTGAGTGATTTGTGCTTTCATCGTCGCTGTCGGAGATTAGGTCAAGACTAACACTGCTGAGACAAAGGTTGGCCACTTCGTCGTCTTCAGATTCCTCGTCATCTTCTGAGTCAAGGTCTCCCCAACACGACGCCATCATAACTTGTTTGAATTCTCTCTTTGTCTTCTCACGTTTTGTCTTGTCCTTTATCTTCTCCCATGTTGGACAATCCTTGATCATATGACCAGATTCTCCACACTTGAAGCAACCTCTATTTGCGAAAGATGACTTTGATTTTGTGACCTTTTTGTTGGATGACTTGTTGTTGTTGTTGTTGTAGGATGATTTTGTTTGTTTGTTTCAAAATATTTTATTTTTGAAACGGCGTGCAAACAGAACAATTTCATCCTCTAGTTCAGAGTCAACTTCTTCGCTCTTTAAGGCCATACTCTTATTACGGCTTGGTTCAGCGTCATCCTTGTTAAGAGTAATTTCATGGGCCATAAGAGCACCGATGAGTTCTTGATAGGATAGGTTTTCAAGATCTCGTGATTCCTCTATTGCAGTGACTTTAGCACGCCACTTCTTAGTCAGGCTCCTAAGAACCTTCCTAGCAATGTCCTCAGTACTGAATTTTCTACCTAGGTTTTTCAGTTCGTTTATGATGCTTGAAATACTTGCGGACATACTATCTAAGGACTCATTAGGCTCCATAATGAATAGCTCATATTTTTGCATAAGCAAATCTATTCGTTGCTTCCTAACAATGGAAGTACCTTCATAAGCTAGTTCAAGCCCATCCCATATCTCCTTGGCCGTGGAGCATGAAGAAAACCGATCAAACTCTGTAGAAGTCATTCCGTTTTGCAGGAGACTTATTGCTTTGGAGTTCTTTTCGGCCTTCTTGTAGTCGGCCTCGACATAGTCCTCTTTTTTATTTTCATAGGTAGTGCCTTCCTCGGATGCTACAAGAATTTTGTGCGGTCCGTTTTGGATAATCCTCCAGCACTCCCAATCGTGACCTTTCACATAGTGAGTCATCATGTTTTTCTACAATCCATAATTCTTCCCATCAATGACGGGACACTTGAGATATTTGGAATCCATTTATCACGTGATAGGCAGCGGAATATAAAATGATAAGATAAATGAAAAACAAGATAGATCAGCCTCTTTGCGGTTAGGCAATCAAGAGCACGAGGCTCTGATACCAATTGAAGAGTCTATTGATCCAAAATACTCAAGAGGGGGGGGGGGGTGAATTGAGGATTTAAAACTTTTTAAAACTTTTTCGACTGTATGAATGTAATTGATTATTTAAAGTTTATTGATTAAACTTTAACTAATCAACTAATGAAGGTAAACGAAATAAACAAACAAAGGAAAGAACGAAGAGACACACGGTTTTTGAAGTGGTTCAGTTTCACAAGTCGAAACCTACGTCCACTATTCTCGATTAATAAATTTAGTACCTTTCTACGGATTACAAATTTACTAACCCAACTCGTACAACTAACTCTAGCTGTAACTCAATGAGTACCGTTAAATACTCGAGTGACTAACTTACGCTAATAAGAAAGCACTAATGATTCTTCTAACAGTTCACGTTAATGAACAAGTAAGAAATCAATTATAGCACTATTATCTTATAACGATAACAATAAGAACAAGTATACGAGCTTTAAAATACACGACCTTTCAAAAATAACAAAACGGTTTTTCAACTTGAAAACACACGATTTTGCTTTGTGAAAATAAGAACAATTTTATGCTTAAGGTGTCTACTTTAGATGTTGTAAATAGCAAAGTATTTATAGGAAGGAAAGAGTAGGCAACACGGTTTTGCACAAACCCTAATAGCCGAAATAATAAGATATGTAAACAAATCATATCTTCTATTATCTCTTTCCTAAAAGCCTTAAAAGATAATAAAGAATATTCCTAGAGATAGAATATGATCTTATTCAAATATTATCTTTACTATAAATTCCAAGATATGATAAGATTTCCTAAAATAAGAATATCTTTTATCATAAACAAATATATTGAGTAAGATATATAAGATATGTAAAGATATTATTATAGAATAAAATCTTTACCAAATATACCCTAGGTAACACGTGATGTCACGGCTCATATGCCTCGTGACTCGTGCAAACCCTAGTCTTAACATATAGGTTAGAATTTAGTTTTTAAGAGAGGCTATGTTGAAACCCTAATTAGTAGCATGGCCCAACTCATAAGTTGGTCCAAAATAGCTACTAGTCAACGTCCAACATAAAACCAAACTCCGCACTAAACCGGGCTTTATTATATAAATACTTTTATTAAAACATATAAAATAAACTTTAAACAATTTTCAAAGCAATTTTTGAAACAATATAAGTCGTGTATAAAAACTCAGCATCTCAATGTTATAGTAGGAGAGCTATAACATTGAGCTCTTTTACTAGTAATGTTATAGCTGCAAAGCTATAACTTTACCAATTCAAGAAACTCATTCTTGATTACCGTTACGAGATAATCACCTATACTATTCTAATCTTCAAAGAGATCTTCGAGTATAGGCTACGTCATCATCCAAGCTTGATTAATCTTTAGCCGGACTTCGTCTTCACATAAATCTTGAATGAATCTTTATATCGTTTGATCTTGAATAGAGGCTTGAACTTTTCATACAATCATCACATTCTTCTTTGTTGCTCGTTTGTAATAAGTTGATTCTAAAACACTTTGACAAACGATTACACGCAACGAGTATATAAAACATAAAACACCTTGACATCATCAAAACATAAGCATATAAGCTATATGGTTCAACATTTGTGTCGAAGGTTGAAGATGACGAGTGAATGGAATGCGAACCATCCTCGCGTCTTTTACAAAAAAAATAGGGAGGCACCCTTGGTTCGCCAGGATGCTCGCGCCTAAACCAGGCCTCCCCTTGCTCTTTCAACGAAATTTGGGCTTTGGCCCAATTTCCCGTAATAAACTTCAAGTTTTCAGTGATGATATTAAGGGCCGTCATTCTGCAAATACAAAAACAAATAGTGAAATCAAAACTCACTATTTTCCTTAAAAAATTCCAAACAAACGGCGATCAAAACCGCAATTTTCCCTTCAAATAATAGTGGAAAATTAAAAATTCACTATTTCTTCTATTTTCAATTTCAAGAATAATAGTGAAAAATTCAAAAATTCACTATTTCTTCAAATTTCGGACGACGGCAATTAAAACCGTCATTTTCGAAATAATAGTTGGAAATAAAATTTCACTATTTTCACCACACACGTCAACGGCGGCACATAAACCGTCACTTCAAACGTAATAGTAAAGATTCCCAATTCACTATTTCCTTCGCATGTCAACGGCGGCACATAAACCGTCACTTCAAAAATAATAGTGAAAATTCCAAATTCACTATTTCTATCGCATGTCAACGGCGGCACATAAAACGTCACCTCAGTCGTAATAGCGAAATTTAAAATTTGCTATTTCCTTAAAAAAATTCAAACAAACGGCGATTGAAACCGCCACTTCAAATTCAAAAACGAATAGTGAAGATTCAAAATTCACTATTCCTTCAAATATCAACAGGGGGCTTCCTCGCGGAACCCACTTATTTCAAAAACAGTAATAGTGAAAATTCAAATTCACTATTTCCACGGCGGCATCACGAGTTCGCTACTTTCAAAACAAGCCCATTTGACGCGGCTATTCTCACGGTCCATTAACCGACCGCACCATGGCTGGCGAGCCTTACAACGCATCGCGGCTGGCGAGCCCTCCTCATATACGCACCACGGCTGGCAAGCCTTACAACGCGTCGCGGCTGGCGAGCCCTCCTCATATACGCACCATGGTTGGCGAGCCTTACAACGCATCGCGACGGGAGAGCCCTCCTCAGGTACGCACCATGGCTGGCGAGCCTTACTACGCATCGCGGCTAGCGAGCCCTCGTCAGGTACGCACCATGGCTGGCGAGCCTTACAACGCATCGCGGGTGGCGAGCCCTCCTCAACTACGCACCATGGCTGGCTAGCTTTACTACTCATCGCGGCTGGCGAGCCCTCCTCAGGTACGCACCATGGATGGCGAGCCTTACAACGCGTTGCGGCTGACGAGCCCTCCTCAGGTATGCATCATGGCTGGCGAGCCTTACTACGCGCCGCGGCTGGCGAGCCCTCCTCAGGTACGCACCATGGATGGCGAGCCTTACAACGCATCGTGGCTGGCGAGCCCTCCTCAAGTACGCACCATGGCTGGCGAGCCTTACTACGCATCGCGGCTGGCGAGCCCTCCTCGGGTACGCACCATGGCTGGCGAGCCTTACAACGCGTCGCGGCTGGCGAGCCCTCCTCATATACGCACCATGGCTGGTGAGCCATACAACGCATCACGGCTTGCGAGCCCTCCTCATATACACACCATGGCTGGCGAGCCTGACTACACATCACGGCTGGCGAGCCCTCCTCATATACGCACCATGGCTGGCGAGCCTTACAACGCGGCGCGGCTGGTGAGCCCTCCTGAGGTACGCACCATGGCTGGCGAGCCTTACTACGCATCGCGGATGACGAGCCCTCCTCACATACGCACCACAGCTGGCGAGCCTTTATCCGCAAACATGCAAGGACGTATCCGAAGATGCCTCAGGTATGACTCCTTCTTGTGGCTGGCGAGCCTTTGTACGTAGTCGAACGGACTTTAAACGACCCGCACGGACAGTCGACATACTCTAAATTGTTCCCGACGACAGGTCATTGGCTCGTACCCTCGAGTCGCCTTGGCGTCGCCCTTCCCGACGGCAGGTCCTTGGCCAAACAAGGAAACAACTTTGTCCAAGGATCCGAGCGGCCCGTGCATGATCCGAGCATACCAAAGTTCCAGGATCCGAGCGGATTGATCCCAGGATGAGCGGATTGAAGAGCTATGATCCGAGCGTCTCCTCCCTGATCTGAGCGGATCTTCTTACAGAACATCCCATGCGTCAGCACAGGACGAGCGGATCATAGTGGGACTAGCAGAGACGATCCGCGCATGTCCCTCGGGAGTTGCATTTCCTCAAGTTTTCCTAGGGTCTTAATAGTCATTTAAGCCCTTAGTAACCCTAATCCTTGTACTTAATTTTAGTATAAATACCCCTTTGTACTACCTAGATTATCATCAAGTTATAATCAACTCTTAATAGTAGCTTAATCAATTCTTAATCCTCTCTTAAATTAGTCTTAATTTAGTTGTAATACATTTCTCAACGTTAATCACATCTTAATCTTTCATTAATCTCTCAATTGTTCTTCTTTTTATTTGGGTAATTAGAAGATTATTTGGGTTTATATGGAGGATTGACAATCTTCCATCAATCAAGTACTTCTATTATTCTTTGCTTTATTATTTGGATCATCTCCATAGGTATAATTCCTTTTTACCCTTGTTTAATTATTGTTAATCACTTTACTTTATTCGTCATGTTTTGCTTTGTTAGTATGATTGACAACCTTATTAGCATGCTAAACTTGATCATGAGTGAGTAGTTTTACTAACTAGGGTTAATGGGGAATTAGGGGAAACAAACATGGGGATATATCTATGCTTAATCTAATATGTTTTAAGAATTAATTTGCTTGCTTGTTGTGATTTGAACCTATACACATGTTATGTTTGATGAAATGCGAGCCTATGAATCCTTGCATTTTTTTACCATCCCTTATCTTTTCAATGAGGCTTGTAAGACATAAACCAACTCGAGCCTCATTAGACCATGCATAGAGTTGAATAGGAAGAATTAAGTCGACTTGTAGGTGTTGTACAGTCTAGACGACTCGGCTCCGGGACCCAAATCTTCCTAGGGATTGTAAGACATACACTAACTCGATCCCATCACAATAATAAGTGCTTGCATCTAATTGAGAACATGTTTGTATAATCTACTCCCATGAATCCTGATACGGACAAGAGTTGGTCGTCACACATCAAATCAAACACAATTTATAACTTCACAAACAACTCTACAATTAGTAAAGAGGCAAGTAAAGGTAGGATCCCAAGGGACGGGAATTGAGATGAGATTTCTATTGCAACTAGTGGTGTCTTAGGGGTGTCATAATTTGGGTTGATGTAGAAGGTCACTAAACTAAATAGCAATGAAAGTAAACAAGCAAGATGAATTAAAAGGGTTGTAAACAATTGATAAAAAGCACTAGGGTGTCATGGGGTCATAGGGGAATCATGGGAATTGATCATACAAACATGTTCTCAAATTATAAGCAAGCAATTATTGTTGTGATGGATTGAGTTGGGTTATATCTTACAATCCTCGGAAAGTTTGGGTCCCGGAGCCGAATCGATTAGATTGTACAACACCTACAAGTCGACTTAGTCTTCCCTACTCAACAACATGCATGGTCTAATGAGACTCGAGTTGGTTTATGTCTTACAAGTCTCATTGAAAAGATAGGTGATGGGTAAAAAATGCAAGGATTCATAGGCTCGCATTTCATCAAACATAACATGTGCATGAGTCGAGATCAAAACAAGCAAGCAAATAAACCATGAAAGCATATTAATTTAAGCATGAATCATTCCCCATGTTGGTTTTCCCTAATTACCCATTAACCCTAGCTAGGTGAATACTCACTCATTATCATGTTGATCATGCTAGCAAGGTTGTCAATCATACCAACAAAGTAAAACATGATGAACAAATGAAAGTAATTAACAATAATTAAAAAGGGATTAAGAGAATTATACCTACTAATGATCTAATAATAAAGCAAAGATAAAAGAAGTACTTGATGCTTGATTGAGAGGTTGTCAATCTCCCAATAATAACCCAAATAATATTCAATTACCCAAAATAAAGGATGAACAAAAGAGAGATTAAGGAAATGAAACTTGTATTAGAACTTGATAAATTGTTGATTACAAAACTAAAGAGAGATTTGATTGATATTAACTACACTAAAGATTGCTAAGAAGAACATGCTCTTCTAATTAGACTAATGGGGTATTTATAGTGGAAATTAGGTGGATGCATTAGGGTTAACTAAGGGCTAAACTAGTAATTACACTTTTTAGATTTGAGCAGGGAAACGCCGGTATTTTTCGAAGGAAGGGCATTTTTCACGGAGGCTTGAAGAAGACGAAATTGTGCTGGACTGGAATCCGTGCGTCTTAGGCTCGGGACGGGTGGATTCTGGGTCTGGAGGACGGGCGTCTTTGGGAGAAGACGGCCGGATTCTGAAGCTGCTGCCCGGGCATCTTTGGGAGAAGACGGCCGGATTGTGGAGTGGAGGACGGGCGGATTCAGGGCAATCCTCTCGGATTGTAGCTCAGCATTGTTTCTTCTTCTTTTCTTCCCTTTTCTTCATAAAATCCTTGGGGATTTCCTCGGGGATGCAAGGATCTTTCCTCAACATTGCCTAACTACTATAATATGTACAAAGGCCTTCTAATGTTGTCTCTCCTTGATGCTTGGTCATTGAATTCAATCAATTTAGTCTCGTTTTGCCATGAAAATGCAAGATTCTTACTCCTTTCCTACCAAGGGATCAAAATCTCAAAGAATATGCAAAACAAAGAACTAAAGACAATAAATGACCCAAATATGCACTAAAAAGCATGGGAACAAGGCTAATTCGGGGGCTAAATATGCGCTAATTATGGTCACATCAAATATCCCCAAACCGAACCTTTGCTCGTCCCGAGTAAAGAGGTGACAAAGACTAGGACCATTATCTAAACTAACCTAATAACATAGCCGATATGAGACAATTAGCGGGTCTCACTCCGCCGCTTCAACTCACAACAAGACAACCATAAGGTAGGATGCCTTCTTGCAACGCAAGGTGGGTCTTGCCAAAATGGCGACACATCCAAACATTAAGCACACAAAATCAAGTAATGGATGCATTTACAAAAAGAATAGCCACTTCCTCATCAAGTGGCGGAGTCAACTAAAAAGGAACAAATTTAAGAGCATATATTCCTTCACAAATACTAGTTCAACAAATTACTAAGGCTAAGAGGATGGCACTAAATCACCTCCAAATGGTGTTAAACTAGACTACTTTCGTCCTCGATTTCCAAATGCTTTCGTCAAGAGCGATCGGATGGTGGTGGAATGATGATCCCTATGATGCTAGTAGCATATGACATGACAAGTCTCGAATTCTCTACAAAAGTAAAGGTCATGGATCGTCCCAAGCTCCACAAAGTGGCTTGACAAAAAGGCTTTTTGGGAATGAAATGCTCAAATCGTTGTAAACAAAGGGTGGATATGACTAGTATTCAAAAATTGGCCTCATTTAACTTTCACATTTCAAAAAGTTAAGATGGGGTTTGTCCCTTCCGGGCTAGTGTCCTTTGCTTTCGCCAATCGCTTATTAGGCAACCGGTTAACCTCTAGACAATAGCTTTTCGGGGTGATAGTCACTCTGTCTCTGGGCGGTTGAATTCACAACCGTGTGGGGGCCCAATTCAATGGATCCCTCTCCAAAGCACATCGAAGTGGTACGCCTCCATCAAAATGACTAAAATTTCTCAACATTTCAACATTTCATAACATTTGAGGTTTCCTTAGCAATAAATTGTTTCCACATAACAAAATTTTCGAAATGAGCACTTCAAGCTTATTGATAGAAAGTATTTTTGGGTTGCCTTACCACAAGGTCAATCAAGGTCTCCTAGACAAGTTAACCAAGTCCACATCGCATCACGGGGTTGGATAGGTGACTCACATGCAAACCCTTGACTAGGCCTTGGGTCATGGGTCAAAAGACACTAGTATGACACAATCTAGGGTGTTTTACAACCATTCTAGTAGGCAAAGTCTTAAGTTGAAAAAGTATTTGTAATGGCTTAGTTGCTCTTGTCAAAGTTCCCAATTAGGCATTTTTCAAAACTTTTTATCTAAATGCAACTACATGCGATGATGCAACTATTATATACATTCTAATGCAAGTGATTCTACCAACTAATATGACATATAAACTAAATGCAAGTCCTAAGTTCACATTGTTAGGCCGCATCAATCAAAATAAAGCCACATAGTTATTAACATAAAGAGGAAAAAGGAGATTGGAAAGATCATACCATGCGGTCTTCAATATCCTCATGTCTCGGATGTAGCGTAGTCGATCAATGTGAACAAGGATAGAACAAACACAATATATATACAACAATATATACATGACTACACTACAAAGGAAAAGAACTTGTTTTTGGCTTTTCAATTTTTTAAATTTTTATGATTTTTCGAAATTTTTCAATATTTTTGGATGAAAATCAAGTTAGAATTCCCCATCCCCACACTAATATGGGCATTGTCCTCAATGGCAAATATAATGGGAAATTATGCAAACATGATGCATGATTTCTACACTAAATGCAAGCTACACTAATCTACACTACATGATGCATGGTTTTTGTTTATGACGGAGAGGATAATTTAGATTACCTCCCGTTGTGTATGCATTGACTTCCCCAAACCGAGTTAGACATTATTGCTAATGTCCTAAGGATGGGTGTAGTTCATGCACACACTATGTAATGCATGAAATTAATTTGTCATTTTGGATTTTGAAAGGTGGGAACAATAAAATGAGAACATCTCAATGGGGCCGAGGTGTGAGTCCTCTATGGTGCTAGGACTACTCCATCAATGATCAAAATTAATAAAATACAAGTTAACAAAACACAAACTTCTTTTCATGAAACTTGAAAATTAAAGAGAGGAGATGAGAAAACTTTACTTAAACTTAGGTGGGTGCCTCTTGCCCGCTCCACCTAGCTATGAAGTAATCCTCTAGAGATCGGCATCATCTCCTTCTAGATCGCTATCCCATATCTCCTTTGATGCATCACTCATACTCGGGTCCATGAACTCGTCCTCTTCACTTTCAAGCTCCACCGTGTCCCCTCCGCAAGAATTGTTGCTTCCCTCCTCTTGTCTCCCGGTTGTCCCTTCATTAGCCCTCTCCGAATTGGGAAAGAGTAAATCCATTTGAGCCCATGAGGGAAATGTTGGAATATGTGTCCTCCGACAATAATGCGATCACAACTGTTGATCATGATGATCACATGTTTAAGTCTCATTATAAAGAATACAATTGGGAAGTAATTTTTACTGTCAACTGGTCCACACATATCGGTAATGATTGGCTGACTAGAGTTTGACATTACTGTCGTGCGACGGTGGTGATCAGTTGATCCCCTAGGTCATACCTATAGGGCAACACTCTTAATTGATCATTTAATTAATCGTATAACGTTGCGAGTTAATTAAATTACTTGAAAATTGACGGACGATTTTGGAAGTAATATTTACGTATTTCATTATAATATGATTAAATGAGATACGATCTGAGTAATCGAATTGTTTCATTATTCAGATGAAATTATTGTTTAAGGAAACAATTGAATTTGAATGAATTATTATAAATACAATTTGTTGTGATTTATAATTGGTAAAATATTTTGGTACAAGTAATTATGAATTACTAAGTCGATTTTTGTATATGACGTATTTTTATTAATACGTTGATTTTTAATATGTTAGAAATACATAACAATTTTATGTGACATATGACATGTGACATATTGACAAATTTGACAAAAATCAAATGGGTTCCATTTTATGAAGGTGCCGAAATAAGGAGGAGATTTAGGCTAATATTGTGTTTGATTAATTAGTGGAGAACACAATCATTTACCCTAATTATCTAGCCATGCACACCTACTTTACATTGTGAAGACAAACAAAGGCATGCATTGGCTCCCCTATCCTCCTCCTACCCGGTTTTTTTTTTTTTTTTTTTTTTTGGTAAAAGGTAAGCTTTCATTGATGAACAAACAAACTATTACAAACTACCAACAGAGGGTACAATTTGCACAATAATTACGGCATTAAACATATTAAAAGGATGCCATAATCCATTGCTTATCTCTATCTTTCATTACATTTCTTAGCCAAAATATAGATCTAATTTTCAGCATGCTTCTGATATTTTCCATCACTTGATTTGGGTGCAACAGAACTCCTTCCACCCTTACTTGATTGCGTTGATGCCATATGCTATAATATGCAGCCTGTATCCATGCATTAGCTACTCTTTTTCTGACTTTAGACCATGGCTTCCCCTGTATCCAGTCTAAAGTATTCTGAACAGGGAGGACTAGCTGCAAACAAGAACTAATCCTGCCCATCACACGTACAGTATAAGGGCACTGATACATTAGATGCTCATGTGTTTCAGTACCCCCTGCACATAACCAGCAGATATCATCTGTACAAACCCCCAATCTGAACAATTTATCTTTCAACTTAAGAGCCTTCCTTGCCATTAGCCATTTGATAAAGTTATGACGAGGCAAACACCAATTATTCCAAATAGAATCCTTCCAATGCACAGCAGGTTGCTTGACTCTACACCAGCTATATCCACTTGAAATTGTGTAACCTGCAGGATTAGGTAGCCACTGTCCAGCAAAATAGCCAGCTTTGAGTGTATCCTTCACCCTACATATGGTCTTCCAACTCCAAGTAGCATCAGAGGCAGGAGTGTAAGTGAGCCAATCACCCCCTTTTATATAAAGATGATCAACCCACTTAACCCACAAGCTATCAGGCTTAGTAAAAATCCACCAAACTAGCTTTCCAATGGTAGCAATATTCCAAGAAAAGCTATCCTTGATTCCTAATCCACCTTCATTCTTTGGTACACAATTTTTTTCCCAACTCACCATGGGAACTTTAATGTAATCTGGACCTCCCTCCCATAGGTAGTTTCTGCAAATTGCATCAATCCTCCTCAAAACTCCTTTAGGGATGATGAAAACCGTGGCCCAATAATTATAGAGAGTAGTCAACACAGAATTTACAAGGGTGAGCCTGCCTGCATAGGATAAATGCCTTGTACCAAAGGTCCTAATCCTGGCTACAACATTATCAATAAGGACAGCACACTGTCTAACACTCAATCTCCCTGCAGACACAGGAACTCCAAGGTATTTAAAAGGAACACTCCCCTCAGAAAAACCAGATACTTGTAATATATCAGATTTAAGATGCTCTGAAACTCCATTGAAATATATATTTGACTTAGTAGTGTTCATCTGTAAGCCAGTAGCAGCTGAAAATGTTGCAAAAGCACGAAGCAAGATCATGATAGAAGTAACATCTCCTTTTGAGAACATAAGGAGATCATCAGCAAACATCAAGTGAGATAATTTGAGCTGACCACATAAAGGATGGAATCTAAATTTCATAGTAGTAGTCACATGATCCAAAACTTTACTCAAATACTCCATAGTAATGGTGAATAGTAAGGGGGAGATAGGGTCCCCTTGTCTTAAACCTTTAGCCCCTTTAAAAAAGCCAAAATTGAGGCCATTAAGCACCAGTGAGTAGGAAGCAGACTTGACACACTCCATAATTAACCTGATGAAATGGGGAGGGAAATTGAGAGCAACCAGCATTTGATCCAAAAAACCCCAATCAACAGAATCATAAGCTTTTTTCAAATCAGCCTTGATCAAACACCTAGGAGAAATAGACATCCTATTGTACAATCTCACTAAATCCTGGCAAATCAGGATGTTTTCAATTATATTCCTTCCTTTAATAAACCCACCTTGAGTATCACTTATAATATCAGGTAAAACAAGTGAAAGCCTATTGCAAAGAAGTTTAGAAATCACTTTATAGATGACATTACAACAGGCAATGGGCCTAAACTGTGTCACATCTTGAGGTATCTCACACTTAGGCAATAAGGTAATGAAAGTGTGGTTAATCTGTTTTAGAAGTTTGCCAGTGTGAAAGAAATCAGTAATAGCATCACATACCTCCTCTCCAACAACAGACCATGTATCTTTATAAAAAGAACTAGAAAATCCATCTGGCCCAGGAGCCTTGTGATTAGGAATAGAAAACAAAGCCTCCTGAATTTCTTTTTTATGGACAGGGGATAACAAAATTTGCCAGTGAGCTTCAGTGCAAAGTTTACCCTGTTGAACAACACTCTTACAAACTGGAGAAGTAGAGGATGCAGTCCCCAGTAAAGATTGATAATACTGAAGAATGCCTGCTGGATATGGTCACCATCATAATGTTCCTGACCATGCATATCAACAATTTTCAGCACTTTGTTCTTTGTATATCTCCCCTTCAGGATCTTATGAAAATAGCCAGTGTTATCATCTCCCTGATTTACCCAAGTGGCTTTAGATTTTTGAAGGAGAAAACTATCAGCTGCCTGTTGCAGTTCTCTGTACACCTTTGCAGCTTCAATTTCTTGAAGTATAAGACAAGTATCAGTTGGATTCTGCTTTAAACTAGTCTGCAAGTTATCCAAATGTTTCCAAGCATGAATTGCATTGTTCTCAATATCATCAAAAAGCTCCTTATTCAAAGCTCTCAAAGGTTTTTTCAAACTCCTCAATTTCTGCACAACTTTATACATCTTTGTCCCCTGATAGGATACATGCCAATGATGTTGAACACATGGGAGAAAACTTCCAACCTGACTCCACATAGTGAAATATTTAAAACTTTTCCTTCCATTCAAACCACTATTAGAATCCTGAATAATGCAAGGAGTATGATCCAAAAGGCCTTCATTGTAGAATTGAGCAAAAGAATCCCTCCTGGCAGTTAACCAGTCTTGGTTAACAAGAACCCTATCCAGTCTGGAATAAACTCGTGTACTGGGTTCTTGCTTATTATTCCAGGTATAAAGTGAGCCAGCAGCAGGGCTATCAATCAGACCACAATGATCAATACAATTCTGAAAATCCTCCATTTCCTCATTACTGGTTTGCCCACCCAACCTTTCAGTGGGGGATAACACACTGTTGAAATCACCACATAGGACCCAAGGACCTAGACACAACCTCCTACCCGGTTTCTTGACAAAGAAAGGCAAGGGTTTTTGCCTTATATTTTTGATAAACAATACATAACATTTCAAGTTAGTGTATTCATTATTCATTCAAAAAAAAATATTTTTAGAGAGATAAAAATATTCCACTTCCTCTTCTCCTCTCCTAACCGGTTTTTGGGAGTAAAAACCAAAATTATTTTGGGTCAATTTTCTACAAAATTAATATTGTCTAGTATTCATAATATTGATTTTAATTAAGAGTGTGCTTTGGGTATAAATCCTTGGGAGAGATCCTACACTTGGGTCTTTGTTCATCCAAAAGGAAAGCTCAAGAACAAGAGAGAAAGAGATCTCTCTTGTGCCCTAAAACCGAAAATCCAATGTAAGGATGGATGTTTCTTCTTTATTTTGTTTGTATGTTTGCATGCATAAGATCATTCATTAATTTTATGACAAATTAAATTAAAACATATATGAATATGTTAAGTATATAGATCTACTTTTCCTTCAATCGGTATCATGAGCCATGGTTGTTTGCATGCAAATCGGTTAAAAGTTTTTCCGAGTTATAAAGATTAACATATAAAACTTGTATAATTTGTGTTATTATGATATATCACGAAATTAATTTATGCATGTTAAATTTCTGGTCCTAAAATGTTTTTAGGATATTTTGGTTATTTTATGGATTTTTATTGTTCATATTACATAATAATGACATTAAAAATATGATTTTATGAATAAAATGTCATTTTCGGACTAAAAATAGCTAAACTTCGAATTTTACAGTGATTTTTGGATATGTTGTCACATATATTATTTTGAGATAACCTGTAAATTTTCATAATTTTTGGACTTCTTATGCTCGAAAAATGGATTTTTCATTATTACATTCGGATTTAGGTGAAAAATAGGTTAATATGAGATAAATTTCGAATCTGGTCATGTAAACTTAGTATGTTATCACATGCAATTTTACAAAATTTATGTAAAATAATAGGCTATATTGAAGTCTTTGTGCATGATTTATGATTTTTTGAAGAAAAATAGCATAAATAGTGACATTATTAGTGAAAAATTAATAAAACATAATCTATGACTAAGGAAAAACGTCACATGTTGTATTTTATTATCTTTTTCAGATCTAAAATTGAAAAGTTGATGAATATAATTTTTCTCATGTTTTTATGATTATTTTGTTAAAAACCGATAAACCGCAACATTGTTTTTCCGGATAAATTTGGAAAATTTTAACCTAAGTTTTTCAACATTATGAGTGTCATGGTATTTTTCCAGAATGTTAATGAGTTTAAATTTCAAATTTCAAATTTATTTGAAATTTTGTGATTTATTTGAAGTTTATAGCTTATTTTTATAATTTTAAGTCCATTAATGAAAAAAAAATTAGTAATATAAGTTAATTATGGTCAAATAATTAGTAAAGACTAAATTTTGAGTCCTAAGTGGTTAGGGTAATTAAGTAATGCATAAATATGAATTTATGTAAATGTTGAATCACGCAAATCCGTAAAAACCGAGTAATATACGATATTGGCTACTTAAAGGCGATTTAGTATAAAATTGGGCATGTTTATACATATTATAATGCTGCATTTTCTTTATGATTGTCATAATTTTATTTTATGTAATTTTGAATTATGTAATTTTTACTTAGTATGGCCTTAGTTATAATTGGTATTTCCCGAAATGTATGGGAATATCGATTCGGTTGTAATTTATTGTGATCTCGTATCACCGTTTTTGTAATTTAATAGATTTAATTTTAGGAATATCGATTCGGTTGTAATTTATTGTGATCTCGTATCACCGTTTTTGTAATTTAATAGATTTAATTTTATTTTAGTTACAAATGTATAATAGGAAATTATGTAATTCATTATGTAATTTTATTTATCTCGGAGTTCCCAAAGACGGATTTCTTCAAGACTGGCGATACATAAAGACGGTGTTATCTCGAGATGCGTGCCACAACCGAAGTTCAAGGGACCAATGGAGTTGGTTTCCAAATATGTAATAGTTAAATAGTTTTTCTATTTTAGGAAGGCCATACTAGGATTTATTTTATGTTTGCATTTTATTTATATGTCGCATGCATCGCTAAATCGCCATAACCAAAACATGCATCTTCTTTCATCGAGTTTTTCGACCGTGTCAATTACAATTATCGTAGTTCACCGCTTTAGTTCACTTAAAACGTGATAGATAATAAATTGACATGACCTCTCGCTAAAACAATTAATTGAGACTTAGCCTTACCAAATAGTAGAAACCATGAAAACCTATTTCGCGAGGGAGTGCACTCGGCCCTACCGGGGTACAAACCTTGTTACGTAGGGGAAGTGGGTGATAAATGTCAATCCACCGAATTCATGTTGATGAGGGTTTCATCGGCCATACTATGCCTAAATTGATGTGGATTTGGATCATGGACACATTTATTCGAAATTTGGATTGAACTCAACAAAAGTTTTTGATAAGGGTTTCATCGGCCATACCGTGCCCTTGTCGGATGTGTTTTGGGCTAAAGATAATTATTAGAGTAATTTTATCGACCAAGAGTTCTAAAAGTAGAATCGATTAAAACGTTAATCCACCGAGTTATATTGATGAGGGTTTCATCGGCCATACCGTGCCTAAGTCGATATGAATTTGGGTCTTGGAATCATTTATCTAGTTGGGTAGAGGTCACTAGAAAAATGCATAAAACTTGTTTAAATTATACATTTTTACGAGTATTATTATTAAAACGACATTTGTTTTACTCCTTCTATTTTGTTTTGTAGACCACTTCTTTTTCTCATAACAAATGGCAACACCAACCCCTAACGCCACGCCTCTCGCTAATTCATCATGGCTCCGATCCTTCATGGATCGATGTAAACTTGAAAAGAATGGGTCAAATTTCTCCGATTGGGATGCCCAACTCAAATTAGCCGCCCAAGGTGACGACAAGCTTCGTTACCTTACCGAGGCCTCTCAACCCGAACCTACTACTAGGTCGACCGCCGCCACTAGGGAAGCATATGAGGCTTACCAAAAGGAGTCCGCCGCAATGAAAAACGTCTTGATATTTGCAATGGAGGCGGATCTCCAAAGGAGAGCCTTTAAAATGGGCAACGCTAATGAGATTTACTCCAAACTTGTGACAATGTTTTCACAAACTCCGCGGATCGTCCAATATGAGGCGGCCGCGGCATTCTTTGATCTCGACTTCAAAGACGGCCAAAAGGTTAGCCCTCATGTGCTCAAACTTATGGAGCTTGTCGAGACCTTGAAAATTCAAAAGATTGAAATCCCCAAAGAACTCATTGTAGATAGAATTCTACACTCCTTGTCCAAAGTCAAAGCATATGTTCAATTCCGGGTGAATTTTAATATGCAAGACAAGGATGTGTCTCTTAAAGAATTGCACAAGTTACTTGTGCAAGCCGAGAGGGACATGGGGTTAAATGTGAACCCACCAAAGGATGTGCTTAACATAAGCACTAAGAGTAAGGGGAAGTTCAAGAAGAATGGGAGGAAGGGTAAGAAGCAAGCTCCCACTTTCACCAAAGCTAAGGCTAATGATGCTAGCACTTCAAAAATCAAGAAGGGTCCTCTTGATAAATTCCATTATTGTAATGGTATGGGACATTGGAAAAGAAATTGTTCCAAATACCTTGGTGATATTAAAGCTGGAAAAATCACTCCAGTAGGTAAATGACTATCCCTTCTTTTATGTTTCTAATTCAACTATGGTATTGTGATGCAAAGTTGTGATAATGTATCTCCCTTTTTATTGTAAATAGGGCCACCACCAAGCAAAGACAAGGGAAAGGAAAAGCAAGCATAAGAAACCATCAAGAAGCTAGGAATAGCTTTTCATGGAGCTTTGCTTTGTATTGTCTTATTTTATTCATGTTTTGAGTTTTAGAACCTTTAAGTTTCCGTGTTCGACATGGAAAGGTATTTTGGATAATTGGTTGCATTTTGGATAATGGTGGCTTGGTTTGCAACCCAAGTCACCCGTTTTATCATTTTATCCTTTGTTCTAAAAATTCGTATTTAAATGCTTGCTCTTAGAAACATATGATTATTCACTTAAAGTGATCTAATAGACAAATATAATGACGGAATTCATTATATGTCCACATGCTTAAGGCTTGTGTATGACCATATATAAAGTGATTTTGAGTCTATGAACTCGCTTAAAGGAATGTCAATCACCAAGTACACTTCAATATCTAAACAATTAGTCAACCTATGAGGTAGTTCTCCTTATACTTCAAAATCATTATTTGTGTCTCATATGCTATCTTTGAATCTATAGTGTATTTATTCTAAAGATAGAGTGGGAGAAAAATGAGGACACAACCAAGATAAGTTTGCATACTTGTGTAAATGAGTATGCAAACTTGTGTAAATGAGATCTACGCAAGGTAGAATGATTTGAATGGAGTATACTCAATAGATGAGATCTATGGTCTCAAGTAAGTTCTATATGACTAAAGAGACCACGTGAAGTAATCGTAAGAGTATGTTCTTAAGATAACTACGTGAGGACACCAAAAGAAAGTTTTTGGAAGAAAAATGACTAATGTAAAGTCTTAACATGAGTTTTGACTAAATTTAGACTAGTTTACGATAAATTTTGACCAATAGTTTCAAACCTTGAGATTTACTTAAGAGCCTAAATGAATCAAAGTAACTTACTAAGTTATTAACAAGTTGCAAGGATTGATATACCGATATCCTCAATTGCTAAGTTAAGCATTAACCACGCAAATGTCATTTCTTAACCTCATTATGAAAATGTAATGGTTAAACCTCCTTCCGAATTGAAGGACGTGTTCTAAATATTATTTATATTTAAATAATGACATTGCTACACATCATTATGATATGTGTGAGTTAGAGATTAAAATCTCTTTCCATAAGGTTAAGATGAGACCACTTCAAAAAGGGTATTTTGAATGGATATGATGGGAACATATATGGTTTTATCTTAATAACTTGGCAATGCAATTTATATTTCAATTCTTGAAAAGTTTCGATTGGGAAGTCAATTTCGAAACATGTGGAATTGAGTGGGAGTTAGGAAATTATCATGTGAAGACATGGAATTTAGTGGGAGCAATCATCTTGTAAAAGGTTATAACTCATCACTCATTGAAGAATGACGAGCTAATACCTTCCTTCATAGAGGAAGATTTGAGTTTTCAATTCTGGATGAAAATGGACTATGATGAATCCAATTACATCAAGGGATGTTGGATAAGTATTAAGAGATACACATCGAATCAACATACACATAGGTTATTCATGTGAATGAAAATGGAATTACCATCAGCAGTCATGGTCGTTCATTGAACCTTAGAACAGTTGATCTCATGATTATTAGTGACTAATGTTTCCGCCATTAGAATAATCATGCACATGTCCAATTATGAATCATATGCATAAGAGCAAGATGGATCATTGGTAAGCCACAATATAAACGTCATGAATTCTCGAGGAGAATCCAATGAGCGATTTCAGTGTTTGTCAGAATACTCTTATATGTGTCAAGAGGTTGCGCATATTAATGAAAATCCGAGCACATGTAAGGATTTATGAGAATCCTAAGCCTTTCAAGCTAGAAAGAGAAATAAGAAGTTTTGGAAAGATACTTAGTTAGAGAATAAGTTGCTCAAAACTAATCTTTCCTAATATGCTAGGACTTGTGAGAAGTGCTAGGCTAATCATCTTGACAAATTGTTGCAAGATTCTACAAAACATATACCTAGTACATTGTGTGTGGATGGAATACTTGATCAGTACAAGTTATATCATTCACCAAAAATTCATTCGTTATGTGATAATCGATTAGGAAGTTCTTTCAAGATAAAGAACTGAAACCAAGGTCGGGAACCTTGATGTGTACTTGGTAAGGTTCATGCTATGAGAGAAAACATGAATGTAAAGGAAAATGCAAGTATAAGAAGTTTGAACACATGGACACATGGCATGTTAAACTTCTATTGCAATCAACAAGTGTTTACACACTTGCGATGTGCATCACAAGGTTGTAATATGGTATTGACTACCCGAGTGTGATGTCGACATTTGTCGTTTGAGTTATTATTAACTCACCTTATACTTTGTTACATCCAACGGGTTGTAGAGACAATTGAACCCCGTTAAAGTGAACGTGGATTAACATTGTATTTGCCCATAGTTACTTACATGAGGTGACGTCTCGAAGTGACTAGAGTGTGATGCGATTGATGGCAAGTTCAAGTGCCATAGAGTCATATGAGAATAACTAGTCGATCACATAGGCAGACTGTTAGGAACATTTTGTCGGGCCTTATGACCGCGTATAGAGTTCTGGCAAATTTATATAGCCTGGTCATGGCGAGAGCTACTATAGTATTCAAATGAGTCGATTCTTTTGACTAAAGACTATTCGCCTAAGATGGCACAGTTTCAGATTAACTTTGATTTGTGTTACTATGACCTTCGTAAATGGGGTCAAATGGACATATTTTGGGTTATGATGGCTGTGGCTAGTCGAAGGGAATGAGTGCGATAGGAATTGTCCACCCCTAGTTAGGGTTATAATAATATCTCAGGGCCACTCGAGGATTAATGAACTGGAAATGCGTGGCCACGCTCGGAATGTATCCATGGTGGATAAATCCGGTCAATCAGTTATTCTCCAGATCGAGGAAACCACTCTCGATATGATCACTTGCAAGTACGACCTGAAAGACACCTTGCATTGAGTGGGAGATAGTAATAGGACAAGAGAATTGGTGATGCACACTTGTCGAGGACAAGTGGGAGATTGTTGGAATATGTGTCCTCCGACAATAATGCGATCACAACTGTTGATCATGATGATCACATGTTTAAGTCTCATTATAAAGAATACAATTGGGAAGTAATTTTTACTGTCAACTGGTCCACACATATCGGTAATGATTGGCTGACTAGAGTTTGACATTACTGTCGTGCGACGGTGGTGATCAGTTGATCCCCTAGGTCATACCTATAGGGCAACACTCTTAATTGATCATTTAATTAATCGTATAACGTTGCGAGTTAATTAAATTACTTGAAAATTGACGGACGATTTTGGAAGTAATATTTACGTATTTCATTATAATATGATTAAATGAGATACGGTCTGAGTAATCGAATTGTTTCATTATTCAGATGAAATTATTTTTTAAGGAAACAATTGAATTTGAATGAATTATTATAAATACAATTTGTTGTGATTTATAATTGGTAAAATATTTTGGTACAAGTAATTATGAATTACTAAGTCGATTTTTGTATATGACGTATTTTTATTAATACGTTGATTTTTAATATGTTAGAAATACATAACAATTTTATGTGACATATGACATGTGACATATTGACAAATTTGACAAAAATCAAATGGGTTCCATTTTATGAAGGTGCCGAAATAAGGAGGAGGTTTAGGCTAATATTGTGTTTGATTAATTAGTGGAGAACACAATCATTTACCCTAATTATCTAGCCATGCACACCTAGTTTACATTGTGAAGACAAACAAAGGCATGCATTGGCTCCCCTACCCTCCTCCTACCCGGTTTCTTGACAAAGAAAGGCAAGGGTTTTTGCCTTATTTTTTTGATAAACAATACATAACATTTCAAGTTAGTCTATTCATTATTCATTCAAAAAAATATATTTTTAGAGAGATAAAAATATTCCACTTCCTCTTCTCCTCTCCTAACCGGTTTTTGGGAGTAAAAACCAAAATTATTTTGGGTCAATTTTCTACAAAATTAATATTGTTTAGTATTCATAATATTGATTTTAATTAAGAGTGTACTTTGGGTATAAATCCTTGGGAGAGATCCTACACTTGGGTCTTTGTTCATCCAAAAGGAAAGCTCAAGAACAAGAGAGAAGGAGATTTCTCTTGTGCCCTAAAACCAAAAATCCAATGTAAGGATGGATGTTTCTTCTTTATTTTGTTTGTATGTTTGCATGCATAAGATCATTCATTAATTTTATGACAAATTAAATTAAAACATATATGAATATTTTAAGTATATAGATCTACTTTTCCTTCAGGAAATGCTCCTTCCTCAGTAATCCTTCCCCTTCGAACCATCTCGTGGTATTGAGGATAGAGTGCATAGTAAATGTCCACGTTGGTTTTGTATTGTCGGTAGTGCAAATATTGTAGGATTCCCGTGACAAAGTCATCACGGGGAAGGATGAAGGGGTTGGGATGGTTGTACGGTTGGTAAGGAAATGGGTAGGGAGGCACTTTGATCTTCTCATCTTGAGTTTGTTGTTCTTGTTGTTGTTGTTGTTGGTTTGGAGGTGGTGGTGCTTGTCTTGGTTGGGTTGGGTTTGGAGGGATGAGGTAGGATGGGATTGGAGACAAAGGTCCTCTTCTCGGGGAAATTCGTGGTAGGCCGGTTATCGGTAGATATATCGGATCGCTTCCTTTCGTTAACCACTTGATCCGCTTATCAACCCCCTCAAGGGTTATCCAATGATGATGAATGAGAAGAAGATCTTCATTTATCCTCGTGTTTCCCGAAAGTGGAGCATACTCATTATTCTCGTTGAATCTTGGATTGAAATGCTTCGCAAGCCTAGTAATGAGCCCTCCATTCACAATGTGTTTCATCCCGTCATCATCACCATTCCTAAACTTTGCCCACTTCTCGAGTAATACTAGAGGTGCATTGAAGTGGTACACATTCCTTCCTTGAATATTGAGGTAGGATTCCATAAACACAAGGTCTAATTGGTTCACGATCGCCGGATCTCGGCGAGCAAAGAGAGTACCCGAGAGGAATCGATAAGTAAGCCTCAAGATCGGATTTTGAATATGAAAAGCGAGACATTCCTTGGTGTGTATGAAATCCCGGCCGGTCATGGCCCTCCACAAAGGTTCAACACTATACTTCTTTGGCTTCGATGTCCGGGTAGGCGAAACATCGAGACCGAGCACATTTGCGAATTCTACAAGGGTCATCATCCTAGAAACATTCTCCAACCTAAATTCTATGCATATTGTTTTGTTCAAGGTTGTAATCTTCAAAAAGCTCAAAAATTCAAGCACAAGAGATCGATAAGTTTGTCCATACATGCGAAAAAGGGTAGAGAGACCAAATACTTCAAAGAGAGCTTCCACTTGGTGATAAATACCAAGTTTCCTCAAGGTAGCATGACATAAAAACTTAGTGGGAAGAATATTCTTACTTAGAAGCCGGTGGAAGACTAATCTTTGCACATCATTGACAAATTCCACATTTGAGAAGTCATTAAGCCTTGTAAGATCTACAATCTCTTCATGCTCCCTTCTTAATGTGTTGACATGGGAGGTAGAAGAACTTCCCCTCATCCTTGGTCTTCTCCCATTCCTAAAAGAGGATCTCCTTGGTGCCATTCCTTGATTATTGAGCTGGATTCTTTTGTGAAGGAATAAAGATGCTCCTTCTTGATTGAGTGTTGCCTTTGGAAACCCTAGAAAATTGTGGCTTTTTAATTTTGTGGGGTTTAAGAGTGATTTGGATATGCTTTGGAGTCATAAGGAGGTGGGTTTTATAATGCAAGTGGAAGGAAGAGTGATGTGTCACTAAATGTGTGGTCGGATTCAGGCTTCTCGGGACGGGCGGATTCTGGGTAAGACGCCCGGATTCTGTCTCAGCTAATTTTCCAAAAACATGACGCCATAAAGACGGGCGTCCCGACCCTAAGACGCTCGGATTCTTCTGAAAGGAGACGGGCGTCTTATCACAAAGACGGGCGGATTCTGGGACAGGGAAATTTCTTGAAATGCACAGGTAGAAAGACGGGCGCCTTTCTGCAAAGACGGCCGGATTCTTCAGGACGAGCGTCTTTCCTTCTGAGACGCTCGGATTCTTCTTCAGTCCAAAATTTTTCAATTTCTCAGTTTAGAAGGACGAACGGATTCTTCCCAATATGCCCGGATTCCAGCAGGTCGGGCGGATTCCAGGGAACACGCACGGGTTCAAGCTGCGAATCCTTCCTTTGATTTCCTTTCCTCTCATAGATGCTTCCCCACACTTGAAAATTGGTTCCTTCCTTCATTCAAAATTTGTTAGTAACCCTCCCTCACTTACTCTCATGAAAAGAGTTTATGCTTATTATTAAAGAAATGCAATAAAATTATAAATACAAGTTAAAGGGTTAGTATATTTACAAGTGGTGGTTTAGGGAGGACTCCACCAAACTATCCCTTTAATGGTTCTTTCAAGGGTGAGAAGGCCCGAGGTAGGTGACCTCGACCTCTCCAATAAACGCTCCCTCATAGTAAGGCTTCAATCTTTGACCAATACTTTTGAACTTGCTTCCATCTTCCGCCTTGAGTTCAAAATCTCCATATTTTCCAACTTCGGTTATCACATAGGGACCCATCCATCTAGAGTTCAACTTTCCCGGAAAAAGTCGGTAGCGGAAATTGAATAGAAGGACTTTGTCTCCTTTGTGCAAGGCCTTTTGTCTAATTCTTTTATCATGAAGCAATTTCGTTCTTTCTTTTTAAATCTTTGCATTCTCATAGGATTGTAGTCGGAATTCCTCCAACTCTTGAATTTGAATCATCCTCTTTTGCCCACTCAATTTGAGATCAAGATTAAGTGCTCGGATTGCCCAAAAAGCTTTGTACTCCAATTCGATTGGCAAATGACATGCTTTTCCATAGACAAGCTTGTAAGGGGAGGCTCCTATGGGAGTCTTATAGGCCGTCCTATAAGCCCAAAGAGCATCATCAAGCTTTGTGCTCCAATCTTTTTGGGTCTTGTTCACAACTTTCTCAAGGATTTGTTTGATCTCTCTATTTGAAACTTCAACTTGACCGCTTGTTTGAGGATGATATCCCAAGCCGGTTCTATGTTGAACACCATATTTGGTCAAAAGAGATGCAAGTTTCTTCTCATAGAAGTACGTTCCTCCATCACTTATAATTGCTCTAGGAACTCCAAATCTTGGGAAGATTATCTTCTTGAAGAGTTTGGTGACCGTTTTTGCATCATTATTTGGAGTGGCAATTTCCTCTACCCACTTTGAGACGTAGTCTACGGCCACAAGGATGTATTTATTCCCATTGGATGTCACAAAGGGACCTTGGTAGTCGATTCCCCAAACATCGAAGATCTCCACCTCTAGAACGCCCCTTTGTGGTATTTCGTTCCTCCAAGAGATATTCCCCGTTCTTTGACAAGCGTCGCAATGAATGATGAATTCTCTTGTGTCTTGAAACATCGTAGGCCAATAGAAGCCCGATTGAAGAATTTTTGCAATGGTCCTCCTTGCTCCATGGTGCCCACCGTAGGGTGATGAGTGACACCCTTCCAAGATTCCTTGGACTTCCCATTGAGGGATGCATCTCCGGTAGAGCCCATCACTACACTCCTTGTAGAGGTTTGGGTCATCCCAAAAGTACCTCTTCACTTCGAATAGGAATCTCTTCCTTTGGTTGTGGTTCAAATTTGGAGAGAGTACTCTTCCAACAATATAGTTAGCATAATCGACAAACCATGGGGTGATGTGCCTTTCAAGTTGTGTTTGAATGGCCATCAAAATATCGTCGGGAAATGAGTCATTGATCGGGGTTTCTCCATTTTCATCATGAAACCGGATCCTTGACAAATGATCCGCCACTACATTCTCGGCTCCTTTCTTGTCTCTTATTTCCAAGTCAAATTCTTAAAGAAGCAAAATCAATCTCAACAATCATGGTTTTGCCTCCTTCTTTATCAAGAGGTGTCGGAGAGCACGGTGATCCGAAAAGACAATCACCTTGGATCCAAGTAAGTAAGAACGGAACTTGTCTAAAGCATAGACAATGGCAAGAAGCTCTTTCTCGGTGGTATCATAGTTCACTTGGGAGGGATCAAGAGTCTTGCTTATATAGTAGATGGCATGAAGAGCTCTTCTTACCCGTTGGCCAAGAACCGCTCCAACGGCGTAGTTACTAGCATCGCACATAATCTCGAACGGTAGTTCCCAATTTGGAGGTTGAATGATCGGTTCCGAGATTAGTGCTTCCTTGATTCTATTAAAGGCTTCAACACACTCATCAGTGAAAAGGAATTGGGCATCCTTAAGCAAGAGTTGAGTGAGGGGTTTCGCTATTTTTGAAAAATCCTTTATGAAACGGCGATAGAAACCCGCGTGACCGAGAAAACTTCTCACCCCTTTAACATTCACGGGAGGTGGGAGTTTCTCTATCACCTCAACTTTAGCTTTATCGACCTCGATGCCCTTTTCTGAGATTAAATGACCCAAAACAATTCCTTCATTGACCATGAAGTGACACCTTTCCCAATTTAAAACAAGACTAACATCTTCACATTTTTGCAACACAAGAGAAAGATTATGCAAACATGAGTCAAAGTCCTTTCAATAAACACTAAAATCATCCATAAAAACTTCCATTATGGTCTCTAGATAATCGGAGAAGACACTCATCATGCATCTTTGGAAAGTGGCGGGGGCATTACATAAACCAAAAGGCATCCTCCTATATGCAAAAGTACTATAAGGGCATGTGAAGGTGGTCTTATGTTGGTCATCCGGGTGTATAGGGATTTGGAAAAATCCCGAATACCCGTCAAGGTAACAAAAGAATTTGTTGGAGGCTAACCTCTCAAGCATTTGGTCAATGAATAGTAAGGGGAAGTGATCTTTTCTTGTTGCGGAGTTTAATTTTCGATAGTCAATGCACATACGCCAACCGGTGATCATTCTTGTGGGTATTAGTTCATTCTTTTCATTTGTCACTACCGTGGTACCTCCTTTCATAGGTACCACTTAGACGGGGCTAACCCACAAAGAGTCCGATATGGGATATATGATTCCCGCATCAAGTAATTTCATAACTTCTCCTTTGACAACTTCTTGCATGTGGGGGTTCAATCTTCTTTGAGGTTGAATGGTAGGTCTATGGTCTTCCTCTAGATGAATTCTATGCATGCAAAAGTTGCGACTTATCCCCTTAAGGTCATCTAGACTATAACCTATAGCCTTCTCATGTTTTTTCAACACATCAAGCAATTTCCCCAATTGGTTCTCATCAAGCCTATCATTAATAATCACGGGTTTGGTCTTTGATTCATCAAGGTAAGCATATTTCAAATTTGGGGGAAGGGGTTTTAAAGTAGGAGTTTGTACCTCACTTTCCTCCTTTGGAGTTTCATTGAGAATTTGCTCCATCTCCATTAGGCATTCCATTCTCATAGCATATTCAACTTGTTCTTCATTCTCATCAACCTCATCATATTCAAATTCCATGATGGGTTCCTCTTGCTCTTGAGCTTGTAAAATATCTTCTAGGATAGATTGCTCATCTTCTATGGGTTGACATGCTTCCACAAGGATGTTATGCACTAACTCGGATTGTGCATGAGTAAGTTCTTTGTTAGCTAGAGCGGCCTCAAAAAGATCCACCTCCAATTCCCAATACATATTTTTAGCCTCACTTGCTTCCAGGGCTTCCAATGCTTGCATGGGATCTTTGAAGAAAGGTATACTTAAGTGGTCCTCTACAAAACAATCTATAAAGTCCATCTTGTAAAATATCGAACAACTTGAAAACAATTAGAACAAACCTTGAGGAGTTTTACTTCCCCAAGGCAAAGAAAGACACAACTAATAACAATATAAAGAAATCTAAATCAAGTTAACACCGTCCCCGGCAACGGCGCCATTTTGATACGGACAAGAGTTGGTCGTCACACATCCAATCAATCACAATTTATAACTTCACAAACAACTCTACAATTAGTAAAGAGGCAAGTAAAGGTCGAATCCCAAGGGACGGGAATTGAGATGAGATTTCTATTGCAACTAGTGGTGTCTTAGGGGTGTCACAATTTAGGTTGATGTAGAAGGTCACTAAACTAAATAGCAATGAAAGTAAACAACCAAGATGAATTAAAAGGGTTGTAAACAATTGATAAAAAGCACTAGGGTGTCATGGGGTCATAGGGGAATCATGGGAATTGATCATACAAACATGTTCTCAAATTATAAGCAAGCAATTATTGTTGTGATGGATTGAGTTGGGTTATATCTTACAATCCTAGGAAAGTTTGGGTCCCGGAGCCGAATCGATTAGATTGTACAACACCTACAAGTCGACTTAGTCTTCCCTACTAAACAACATGCATGGTCTAATGAGACTCGAGTTGGTTTATGTCTTACAAGTCTCATTGAAAAGATAGGTGATGGGTAAAAAATGGAAGGATTCATAGGCTCGCATTTCATCAAACATAATATGTGCATGAGTCGAGATCAAAACAAGCAAGCAAATAAACCATGAAATCATATTAAATTAAGCATGAATCATTCCCCATGTTGGTTTCCCCTAATTACCCATTAACCCTAGCTAGGTGACTACTCACTCATTATCATGTTGATCATGCTAGCAAGGTTGTCAATCATACCAACAAAGTAAAACATGATGAACAAATGAAAGTAATTAACAATAATTAAAAAGGGATTAAGAGAATTATACCTACTAATGATCCAATAATAAAGCAAAGATAAAATAAGTACTTGATGCTTGATTGAGAGGTTGTCAATCTCCGAATAATAACCCAAATAATCTTCAATTACCCAAAATAAAGGATGAACAAAAGAGAGATTAAGGAAATGAAACTTGTATTAGAACTTGATTAATTGTTGATTACAAAACTAAAGAGAGATTTGATTGATATTAACTACACTAAAGATTGCTAAGAAGAACATGCTCTTCTAATTAGACTAATGGGGTATTTATAGTGGAAATTAGGTGGATGCATTAGGGTTAACTAAGGGCTAAACTAGTAATTACACTTTTTAGATTTGAGCAGGGAAACGCCGGTATTTTTCGAAGGAAGGGCATCTTTCACGGAGGCTTGAAGAAGACGAAATTGTGCTGGACTGGAATCCGTGCGTCTTAGGCTCGGGACGGGTGGATTCTGGGTCTGGAGGACGGGCGTCTTTGGGAGAAGACGGCCGGATTGTGAAGCTGCTGCCCGGGCATCTTTGGGAGAAGACGGCCGGATTGTGGAGTGGAGGACGGGCGGATTCAGGGCAATCCTCTCGGATTGTAGCTCAGCATTGTTTCTTCTTCTTTTCTTCCCTTTTCTTCATAAAATCCTTGGGGATTTCCTCGGGGATGCAAGGATCTTTCCTCAACATTGCCCAACTACTATAATATGTACAAAGGCCTTCTAATCTTGTCTCTCCTTGATGCTTGGTCATTGAATTCAATCAATTTAGTCTCGTTTTGCCATGAAAATGCAAGATTCTTACTCCTTTCCTACCAAGGGATCAAAATCTCAAAGAATATGCAAAACAAAGAACTAAAGACAATAAATGACCCAAATATGCACTAAAAAGCATGGGAACAAGGCTAATTCGGGGGCTAAATATGCGCTAATTATGGTCACATCAAATCCCCAATGAACCCATGACACCCTAGTGCCTTTTGTAGATAACCAGTATCTGCTGAGACTCCAACAAACACCCGATGATTATCGGACTACAACATGTTTTGGAATCGCGGCGTTTGATCGACAGTTTGTGTACAACTTTACGTCGGAAAACTTAAAACGATTTCGAAAATAAAACATTTCAAAAATTTTCAAAAGTACCTGGAGTGTTTAATGCACGACGACGGGGTCGCAGTGACAGTAACTAGAGTAAAAACCGACTCAAAACTTCAAATTCCGACTCCAACAACGAGTCAAACCGAGTCAACCACAAAAAACAAACCATTTCAAACCTTCTATACTAAGATTTCCCGGATTCATAAATGGTCAAGTACCAAACATGTGACTACAAATCCTGGGATAGAACAAATCATGATTGCACTTGTGTGGAAGTGACAGGACAACTCGAAGACCCGCGACATTGCTCGCGCCTCTTTGAGCAGCCCAGGTGGCCACGTCGCTCAAAACTCACACAACCACTCATTTTCCTATAAATACCCCTCAAATGCCCCCATTTGAGAACTTACGCGAGTGTCCGCCCTCTCTTTTCTCCCTTAAAATTCTCGACTCGACTTCCTAAGTCACAATCCGAAGCGTATTTACGACCTACCGATCGTAAAGACAAGCCTTACACATTGTTTGGTACCGTCATCGTGCATTAAATCACTTGACCGACCACTTCGACCACTACACCGTCACTAAACTTAATAAAACACTCTTTTTACTTACCAAAACGGTTTTAAACAGAGTCTTTTCCGACCAAACGAGTTGTTACACTTACGTCGGTTCCTCGCCATAACCAAACATGTAAGTATGAGGGTGTAAAAATCCTTCTTTTATCATGTCTTCATTTGTTTCATGACTATAACATGCTAAAACATGCATAACATGATCCAAAACATGGGATAGACGAGCCAAAGGCGAGTTTTGGCTGAGGCGTAAGCCCCTTATTGTGCAAATAGGCTCGCCTCAATGGGGTGCCAGTCGAGAACTCAACCGTGTTTGTTCTCGTCTTTCCCCTTTAATCCATTTTCATATTTGTAATCGGTTTTTACCATTTCAAATATTTTCAAACCTTTTTTATTTTATTTTATTTGTTTTAACCATAAAACATTTTTCACCCTTGGTTCCTCATACCATGACGGTTAAATCCATTATTCGGTGATAATATTTGGTTAATAACATTTAAAAGGTATTTTAAAGCCTTTTATTTCATTTTTGGGAGGTATATTAAAGCCTTTCATCATTTCTTTACATTTTCAAAACAAGCATATTAGTCACCAACACAAAGTCATCCTTTGATCTACATACCATGCCGGATTTTAACCCGGGTACGATGATGAGTATCGACTAATGATATTCAAATGAACTTAAAACAATTAGTTCATAATTATTTTCAGAACTATTCATGTCAAATTTGTAAAAGTCGAACCCGACACCGAATATCATCAAAATAATGATTATTATTCGAGTCTCATTCCTCAAATCAACAAATTCGGTCTAAACGACCCCGTCAAACCAAATCGGGTCAAATACCCATTTTTCAATACGTTTTATAAACATTTTTCAAAAGGTTAGAACACGGCATACAACCGTTTGTTGACCCGCGCCTAAACAGGCCCCTTCTTTCTTATTTCTAAAATCAGGGGAGACCCCCTTGCACTGCCAACAGGCTCGCGCCTCTAATGGCCGCCTGGCACAGGGCCTGTTCCCTTTCCAGCATTAGTCTAGGACGATCCTGACTCCGGTTAGCCCGGATATAGGACAGATCAGATGACTATTTGCTCATTCAAAATCATATTTGCAAAATGCTTTACTAAGACAAATGGATCACGTTATGCACCATAAACCTAATACGGTAAATGGATGTTTAATTTCCGTCTTGCATGCAAATCAACCATTAATCCAACTCGACATCTCATACTTGATATTTGGATTAAATCAACCGACTTAGAAAGCTCTCACATGTTAGGTTTAAATTATTGGATGCGCATTCATGCATTTAAACCATTGGGTGTCTGACTAAAGGGCTTCCCAATACGTACCTTCACCTCTTACTCAGAAACTTTGGATAGTGGACGACCTTATCCAGGGCGTACGAGAGTCATTCTAGAGATATGATGCTAAAGAGGGACGATTTCCTTATCTTTAGTACCTATGTCAAACGCTGCTTTGTGCTTCGATTTGACCGAGGTATAAAATGGATTTCGAGCGGGTTCCAAGCATCCCACAAATGCTTTGTGGCGACTCTGAACATCTCTAATCGTTTCGAGACCCTAACCGAGACGAAACCGACCGATCTAAAACGATCCGGTCGAAAGCATTTTTACGCCGCCGAGCGTGGCTTTCAAAAGACCGCTGCACGCCCGCAGATCGAACCGGACCCGCAGGTGGGCCATGTCCACACCTTTAATCAATTGTTTACAAACCCCTTTATTTGCTTTACTTTGTTTTCATTAATTTACATTCATCTTGTTGATTAGTTTAGACTACATCTCATCTCAACCCAATTTGTGACACCCTTAGACATAGCTACTTACAATTCAAAATCCTACATCAATACCCGTCCCTTGGGATCCGACCTTTACTTACCTCTTTGCTAAGAGTAGTTTGTGAAGTTATAAATATCATTTTGGTTGGTAGCTTTTGACGACGAGTTTTAACCGAGCCACTACGTCTAGCATGTTCGACGCCAGAATTATTATGGGTATTGGACTTCCTCGGACGACCACGACATGTTTCTGCATTTTCAGGTTCTTCAATAACCTCGTCCTCAGGATACAGCTTACTGAATAGTGTCTCAATAAGATCTCTTTGGACTGAATGGTGAGAATTTTAAACTTTATTGAAAAATTCCTCCATGACATCATTATGGCTAAAACGACGATGATTGGATTCCGTGTAAGCTAACCTTGACCAGAAAACGTGTATATCAGTTAGATGATTTTTTCTACCTTCCTCGACCGCCGCATGTAACTGACAAGAACACAACAACTTATGGGTGGTCCATATTATGCAACCACAATAGTCCTCCAAGTAATAACCCAGATCACTCCCACGATTATTCCACTTGCATCGCTTCTATGGCGGTCGCCGAAACTCTTCCACTCAACATTGAAAATATATTCCCATAATATAAGTTACTAACAACTGTTTGGGTTATAGAATCTTCAAACTTCTTTCTAATCTCGATATGTTGCCCGTGCATCATAACATAAGCCTGTTTTCACATATTTTCAAGAGTAAGTCCAGCTGATCCTAACCACATCTTCAATTAAGCATGCGCAGACTCAATTCTAGACGTAGTTGTGTTACCAAAACGAAGCACCAAATTAGTAATACAGTTGGCAAACATATGGATATTATGCCACCATGTCAACTGAAGATAAGTGATAAGTGGAGGATGACTACAATATTTCTTTTTCAGCTCATTCCACTTCAACTGACATTCATCAAACGTTTTAGCTTCAATAACTTTTTTCCAAGCACCATGGGCTACCGCTTTCCCACAATTACCATTCTTTTCCATGTTTGTTTCTTTGGCCTCAACTGCATTGTAAATGTAAAATAGGCACAAAAAATGATGGAAAGTGTGAATTACGAGAGTTAGTGCAGCAATTAGACCACGCTCGTGATCAATGACAATGACTGTTAGCTTCACATCTGGTACCAACAATCATTCCAGCCTTCTCAGAACCCAAGTATACGCTTCAGTAGTCTCCCTCTTAATTAACGTGTAACCTATTGAAAAACTTTTTCCAACAGGTGTAACGCCAACACATTGAACCAATATAAGGTCGTACTTGTTCATCTTGTATGTAGAGTCAATTAGAACAACATTGTAATACTACACATTTCTGGTCGTACAGTACTAGGTCGAGTAGGCTACACTCGACCGAGTACGTCTATTGGTTGTACTGTCAGGCTTCTGACTTAGTTGCACTCGACCGAGTATGTGGGGTACTCGGTCGAGTATGGTTGTGTACTTGGCCAAGTGTCCGGTTCGTTACGGGTTTATCGCTCGTGTTTGATTAAAATTATTAGAGGATATATAAACTGTTCGTCAGTTTATAAATCACTTTTATGTAAAACTAATTACATTTCAAAATCCCTCTAATCATCTTGATCAAATCCCGAGCAAAGTTTGATCAATTATGGGTTTCCGGATCACTCTTCCCGTGTCAATCGCGTTAGTAAGTCTCTAGTCTCTTTAATCAGTTTATTGTTTAGGTTATGCAAACCCTAGATTAGGTTTATTGGGGCAATTAGTAATGGGCGTATACTAGATCGATTAATGAAGGGTAGTTATTAATTATATTGTGATAATTGATTGTAGGTGACGGATTCTTAAACGTCGTTGTTGATTGCTAGTGTTCGCAAGCGGATTTGCTATAAAGGTAAGGTTTCCCTGCTCAGTTGCCTGTATAATTGGTTATAAGTGGTTGTGTGATTATTATTGTGGATTGTTTATACATTGTTGATTTGGAGGTTGCGAAATAAGGTAGGGCTTCCCTACACAGTACGACTATACCGTTGTTGTATTGATTGATATTGCGGTGGATTATTTGTGATTATTTTGATATCGTATTTGTGATTGATAGAGGTATTGGTTGGATATTGTGAGCCATGTTGGGAGATGGTTTCACCCCCATGTTTGCCCCTTGTGGCTCCCGTCACAAGGGGGATGTGCACATTAATGATATGGGTTCGCTCGTTGCGATGAGCGGGGATTAGGTGGTAAGGCTGCGGTCCCTACTGGCGGTGTGAGTTACCTGTTACGATGGGTAACCTAGCAGGGCTACACACCTTGGTGTGCAGTCAGTTACTGATACTTGAAGTTTGAAGGATTGTATGGTTATAGATTGTTTTGATTGATTTTGTTTGGTCGCTTTATTTATAATTGGTTATGCAGTTGACTGACCCCATTTTGTTGTTTTCAAAACTGTGGTGATCCATTCGGGGATGGTGAGTAGTTAGTTTAGCACGTGATGGCTATTAACTTAGCTCGCGGGATTGGACGGGGCAGAAATGACATACTTTATAGTTTTAGCTTCCACTGAGTTGTTGTCGATACATTTACTTTGATTTATTTTGGAGGTTGTATTTTGGAGGCCCTTTGGTATATGGTGGGGGGGGTTACTTTAAACATCTCCACTCCCACAGGATGAGCAAACCAAACATGTGTAAGAGCTTTTGTTTCCCCCTCCACCATGAAGTCACTGAGATAATTAGCTTCACTTGCTAGATGTAACATATATTACACACTGCTTCTCCCATCCCTATCCTTTGCACGGAATCAGGCATTGTCATTGTAAATTTGTTTCAAAAATGGAGCCGGCTGATCAGGAAACCTAAGCGTAAATGCATGTCTAACTATCCCCGGTTTCACATGAGACTGTCGCTGCTGCTTTATAAATTCTTTCTGTTCATCGGTTAACTTTGCTCTACGTCTATGACCTTCAAGAAAATTTCCAAACTTATGATTATGAAACCCGCAGTTAGGAACTTTTTCCCACTCACATGAACTTCTATTTATCACCCTTATTACAAATAGACACTCAAATCTCTTTGTTTTTTTTACTTTCTTTTCGGTTTCTCGGGATCCTTCGCATGACTTTTGTAAGGTCCATAACGCTCATGTGACCCAATTTTATACGGAGGACTTTTTTACATGTGATACTTATATTTTACCAAATGAAACCCTAACCCGTACGTAACTTCATTAATATGATGAAATGCTTCTTCGAAAGTGTGAAACATATAATCAAATACAAATTTATCACTATAAGCAATACCGTATCCTTGAGATTCTTCAGCATTTTCCTAAATTTATAACATTTACGCAAATATTTTAAAAAAAAGGGACCAAACATGTGAAAAACATGAATATGCCTGGGCCAAAACGTGTGAAAAACACGAAAATACCTGGGTTATTCGTGTGGATCACACAAAATTTCCTAGGCTAACTCGTGTAGATTACACGTTTGGGCCTGGGCTCATTCGTGTAATCCACACGAATTGCCTGGTCTGTTTCGTGTGATTTACACGAATAGGCCTAGGCTTAGACGTGTTTTTCGCACGTTTTCGCCTGGGCAAGGTCATACATCTGACCCGAATTCATATTTTTAGCATGTCTACATAAAAAAAGACGTGATTTGAAAATTTAAGATACTCGATTAATACCTTATTTTCAGCTTCTCCGTCTTCATTTTCCGTGTTACCCGTATTGTTATCATCGTAACCAAATCCGCTTCCCTCGCCTTTATCATAACTATATATAAAACTCATTGCAATGTCGATAATGTTGTTCGGCATTCCAATCATTTTTGAATTGAGTTCCGTCGTAATTGTACGAATTTTCATTAGTATACGATTCACACATATCGGAAAAATGGGTTATCGTCACCCATTTCTTATTTATCGATAAAAAAATGTTGGGAATATTTTTTAGAGAGAGAAGGGCAAAGTTGTCAAGTTGAAAATGAACTTAGGGGCGAAATGAGTAAAATAAGGATGTAATTTAGCAATTTTGATATAAATTGGCAATCAAAGGAGTAATGTATTTAGTTTATGGTATTACTAAAATAAGTACATTGTATAAAAACCCTTTATTTACGGCTAAAAAAAAACAAAAAATAGATAAAAAAAAGTGATGTATGAATTTTTCCCTATCATTATCGCCAAACCATATGTCACTTACATATGTAGGTCCATAAAGTTATCAACTTAAGAAACTTAAAGCATTCAAAATCAGAAATAAGATTACACCTTCTTGTCACACTACATAATACTATATGTAAAGGACAACAAAAGATTATCGACACAATTATTTCCTACAAATTAAAGTAATAAACTTTACCATTTACATCATTTGTATCATCACTAATTATTCCAAAAATAATTAGTATACCCTCTTTGTACTAGATCCGGTTCACCATAATAACCTTACAACCATATAACAGTCTTAAACAAGAAGTTGCATTATTTAGGGTGTCTCAAATCGATCCAAATTTGCTTAAACACCTTAATGATAACATCATGATATTCATCCGAATTAAGTGAGAGATAACAAGCTAGCAACTCTTCTAAATCCTTTGCAGCCGTTAGATTATTTTGCAAAATCATCTCAACCATTGATTCCTTAAAGTCTCTTTGAGGATTAAATGATGATTTCACTACTGCAAAACTCTCTGATATGCTCCTCTTCTTCTTCGAACTCGTGCTTCTTCTACCAACACTTTTATTCCCATTTTGCCCTTGCTTCCTCCCTATTATTTTCGGAGAATTGACCTTCAGTCTCACCCCTCCTGGGGAGCCAACGGTCATTCTCCTCACCGGTTTTTGCTTATCGTTAATAATAATGGTGTTTTTGGGTTTTGTTTCTATTTTGGTAATAATAGGTGGAAGTTGGATACCAAATTTGTTATCGACATCAATAACGATGTCGAAATGCTTTGACTCATGAGTCAGAGCATTTTTGAGGGTCCTCTGCTTATAACAATCTTTTGCTTTGAATTTAAGCAGAGCATCCTCATGAAATAAACCGACGTTATTTGGGGAATTTATAACTTTGGTTTCTGTAGCTGGAGGGGGAGAAGGAGGAGAACGGGATTCAGAGCGATACGACTGAAAAGTAGACAAAGATTGGCTGCTACAAGTGGAGATGGAACTGCTCCTTCTACTTGATTTTCTTGATTTTGTGGATGACTTTGTCTTTCTAGGTGGAGATTTTAGTATTAGCACTTCCTTTGGTAGGTTAGTAGTTAGTTCTCTAGTTATGTGGTATGATTTTCTTGATTGGCCTTGAGGTTCGGATGGCGGTAGAAGGGGTGGTTTTACGGTGAATATAGGTGGAGAAGATTGCGGTTCTGGAGGTGGCGGTGCTGGTGATGGTGATGGTGATGGGAGATGGTGCTTCTTAAGCATAGAAGAGGTTTTGTTCATTTCTTTGAGTTTGTAAAACCATGCATTTGGGATCATATCACTTAGTTTGAATTTTCTATTGCCCATAATTTGTATATCTTTCTTTTAGGAGTTGAGTATAGTAGAGACTACAAAACAATGTGTTGTGTGTGGTAGTGGGAAAATTGGGGTAGAATTTAGAAGAAGAAGGTTGGGTTTTGAAATTAAATATAGGGAGGGGAGAGTATATTTTGGGGGTCCACAATTGTTGAAAAAAGTGGCTAAATCTAATAGGACTAGCCGTAGGAGATGTGGGTGCATGTTTTTGGTTGTGCATGGTAAACTATTGTTAAATAAATTCAACTGTTGTTTACGTTTTATTTCTGATTTTATTAGAGCAAGTTCAATAATAAGTTAGTTGTAACTAATTTACCTTTGTTATATTATATTTTAAACTATAATTATTTTGAGCTACCAAACTGTCAGAATGGTTTAGCTTAGCATTTATACTAGCTTGAATAATAGAAAATGCCCAATTAAATTGCTATTGATTGTTTTTTCTTCTGAGGTTATTTAAGCTAATAGCTTAATGAAGCTAGATGCTTAAACTAAACAAGCTTATATGGCCAACTCCAATGGTATATAACTAACTTGCGATTTAAAATATGACAGTTTCCAAGTTATACCATTGGAGTTGCTCTTAAGCAACTAGATTAACTTTTACCTTTATGTTCACGTTTCTGTTACAGGACTGGCCAACGTGGCTTGGCAAGGTACTCATTCAAAAATAGTGGAGACAAAAATGATACTCGCTCCTATTTTTAAGTTATTTATTTACCTTTATTTTTAGCACAAAAAATAAAAGGGGACCATTTGAGAACAGTGTTATTACATGATAAGTGTACAATAATGAAAGTAGATGCACAAATAACCTATTAAAGGCATGTCTAATATAAAAAGGTAAACTTAAAACTTTGAAATTTTCAAACTTCAGGGAAAATAAAATAATTGTACTAGCATGTATTCCCTCTGTCTCGATTATTTGTTATCTACTTAGTTTGACATAAAGACCATGGAAATTAGAAAAAAAAAATGAAAAAATAAAGGTTTTATCACATGTCCAGTTTTCCATATTACATATCTACTTAATCACTTGTGTTAACCTTAACAAAAATAGAAGTAGATAACAATGGAGTGAAATCCCAATTAGAATAAAAAGAGAGAGAAATAATGATAAAATAAAGGCTTTATCACATGTCAACATTCCCATATTACATGTCCACTTGTGTTAACCTTACAAAAAATAGAAACAGATAACAGTTTAGTGAAACACCCAATACAAAATAATCCGTCTCATTATAGACGGACATTATCCGTCTAAAGCAATAGATAGATAGTGGCGCTCTGACAAAATGCAAGTGGGAGGGCAAGTGAGGGGTCAATTTCCCACCCACACACAATCCACTCTCATTTTGTGAGAGAGACACTATCCGTCTACAACTTTAGACGGATAATGTCCGTCTAAAGTTAAAATTTCTGATACAAAAATAGATAACAATTGAATGGGATGGAGGGAGTACTAGTACAACCCAAATTGAGTTTGATCAGATTATTTTTTTATTTTTCTCAAAAAAAAATATTAATCGTTCGTCAAAGATGCCATGAATGTCTATTCCTCAAATATCTCGACTCCTCGAGTCGTCATAAACCAACATCATGTTATAATGCATTTTCCAACAGCATATGAGACTCACAAAGATCCTCAAATACCAACACGAAATGCAATACAACTGACACAAAGCAAGCAACGACAAATGAGCAACTAACAAATATGCATATTATCGAAACCGAGTAGGATAAACCTACCTTTTAGCAAATCTTCATAAACACCTCCATCTACCAAGGAGCCTTAACAAGACCTTTGTAACAACCCGGATGATAAAACAAAGGGAAAAACATTCTATAAAGTAAATATCAGAGTACAATACTGATAAAAGGGTCAAGGTGGTGGAAACACCTGACCAATCCGGTTCGCTACTAAAACCAAAAAAACTAATACATTATTCAAAGGTTCTTAAAACATAAAGCAAACTCCTATTTTATTATTCATCACGCCGCACAGTACTTCCCCAGCAAGTTATCATCCAAAACAACAATCATTTGAACAACCTGGGAATGGGGGTCGACAATCAGTCGGGAGTAACTAGATGCTCTCCCAGTCATGTTTACAACAATTGAATATAATCAACAATCATTAACAATTGAAAGGCATAAACAGTAAACATGTGAGATCATCTACACTCATGAAACCCAACACAAAATTACCAAGACTTCGTCAACCTTAGACAGATGCAATCATGCAAACCCAAACCATATGCAACCACTAGACCATGTACACTTATAACCAACATAGCACACGACCCATGACAACTTAAGGCACAATGCTAGCATCAAAGCATAGCGAATACGGTAACACACAATCCACAGCAACAGAAGGCACAAAGCTAGCAATCAAGCGTAGCTAATAGAGCGAACGCCCGTTAGAGCGTATAACCACTGCCTCTAACTTGCCAGAGCGTATAACCACTGCCTCTAGCTGATGGGGCGTATAACCACTGCCTCCATTGGTACTATGTATAGCGTATAACCACAACCTATATGTCTAAGACCTGGCCAGACTCTCGCTGCAAACCGAACGACACTCGGTGAACAGAGCGTATAACCACTTCCTCTGCTACCCCCCCCCCCCCCCCCCCGAACATAGACCAAACAAATCTCGCATCAACGGGTGAAGCCACTTCTGCAAGTGACTCCACTCAGCCGAGGACGCACCTCGAGAACCACAGACAAACAATTACAATGACCAACCACAACCAACCACATTATAAAACAACAACTGTCAGCAATAACCAATCCACACCACCAACAACGACACTAAACTAGTTATACAACAACAATCGACACTCTAGACAACAAACAGTACTGAGTAGGAAAACCTACCTTTAGTAAACCGCAGTGATTCCACGCACGACCCTAAGACAACAAGCAATCATCAGAACCATCTACAACAACCAGCATAACCATCTATTACTACTACCATAACACAACTGAAGCCAAGGGAGACGATGATGATGATGATGATGACAACATACCTATACAAAGCAACCTGACGTCAAGACCGCTACCCGACTCAAGCATCCCATCCCTATGTTGTAACCACTCTCAAAGTCCTCAAGGAGATGAACCATGGTGAAGGAGAAGTGATATGACGGCATCTAGGTTTAGGAGAGAAGGAAAAGAAACAATTTGGGTTTCACGATATCACGATTTATAATTCCCCGCTGAACTCCCGTTACTCGATCGAGTAAACAACTTACTCGATCGAGTGGCCTCTACTCGATCGAGTGACTAAGCTACTCGATCGAGTAGCCTCCGCTAGATCGAGTAACCAACACATCAAAGGGTTATAACGTAACAAGGTTAGCTCGTAAGGTTTCCGAAGGTCTAGATAGGTGGTCGGATTTCGATTTTCGGTTACTTGTCGTTAAGAGTTACCTAGACCAAAACAATATTTATAACTTCACAAACTACTCTACTTTAAGTAAAGAGGTAAGTAAAGGTCGGATCCCAAGGGACGGGTATTGATGTAGGATTTTCGATTGCAAATGGTTGTGCCTAAGGGTGTCACAAATTGGGTTGAGGTAGGAGATCAACTAAACTAAATAACAATGTAAATAAAGTAATGAAAGCAAGCAAGATGATTAAAATGAGATGTAAACAGTTGATTAAAAGCACTAGGGTGTCATGGGTTCATAGGGGATTCATGGGATTTGATCATACAAACATGTTCTCTACTAGATGCAAGCACTTATTATTATGATGGGATCGAGTTAGTGTATATCTTACAATCCCTAGGAAGGTTTGGGTCCCGGAGCCGAATCGATTAGATTGTACAACACCTACAAGTCGACTTAATCCTCCCTATCCAACTATATGCATGGTCTAATGAGACTCGAGTTGGTTTATGTCTTACAAGTCTCATTGAAAAGATAAGTGATGAGTAAAAAATGCAAGGATTCATAGGCTAGCATTTCATAAAACATAACATGTGCATAAGTTGGAATCACAACAAGCAAGCAAATTAATTATGAAAACATATTAGATTAAGCATGAATCAATCCCCATGTTGGTTTCCCCTAATTCCCCATTAACCCTAATTAAAGAAACTACTCACTCATTATCAAGTTTAACATGCTAACAAGGTTGTCAATCATACTAGCAAGGCAAAACATGATGAACAAATGAAGATGATTAACGATAATTAAAAAGGGATTAAGAGAGAATTATACCTATAAAGACGATTCCAAATAATAAAGCAAAGAATAATAGAAGTACTTGATGATTGATGGAAGGTTGTCAATCCTCCAAATAAACCCAAATAATCTTCTAATTACCCAAAATAAATGATGAACAATAGAGAAATTAAGGAATGATTAAGAAATGAGATTTGTATTAATGCTACATTAAGAATTGATTACAAGATTAAGAGAGTATTAAGACTTGATTAAGATAAGATTAAGATCCTATTAAGATGACAAGCTAATCTAGGTAGTACAATGAGGTATTATACTAGAGTTTAGGTACAAAGATTAGGGTTACTAAGGGCTTAAATGACTATTAAGACCCTTAAGAAAAGTTGAGGAAGTGCTCCTCTCCAAGGAGATGCTCATTTCCGTTTTGGTAGTCTCCAAGGAATATGCTCGTCCCGAGCGTCTAGGAAGCAAGGACGGTTGTTCTGCATGGGGATTCGAGCGGATTGTGGGAGGGACGCTCGGATCATTTGGCCTCAAGACGAGCGTCTTGGCATCAGGACGCTCGGATTGTAGCAGGTAGACGCTCGTCCTGGGCATCGGAACGCTCGGATCACAGGTCATTCACTTATCTTATTTTCTCTCCTCAACAATCCTCGGGGATCTTGTTGGAGATGCAAGGATCCTTTCATCATTGCCCAATCTACTTTATTATCTACATAGGCCTTCTAGTATTGTCTTTCCTTTGATACTTGGTCATTGAATTTGATCAATTTAGCTCCATTTTGCCATGAAAATGCAAGGTTTGCACTTCTTTCCTACCAAGGGATCAAAACCTCAAAGAATATGAAAAACGGGAAACTAAAGGTAGTAAATGACCTAATTATGCACTAAAAAGCATAGGAACGAGGCTAATTCGGGGACTAAATATGCTCAAATATGAGTCACATCAATAGGTATCTAGGGTTAGTCAACGACAGTCAACGGTTCTCTAAAAGGACGGGTATTACAGTCTTCCCCCTTTAAAAAGAACTTCGTCCCCGAAGTTCAACTCATCCTCCCCCACGACACAAGGTAAAAAGGAACTAAGGCAACTACAACTATCCATCCCGATAAGGACAAACACAACCGTTCGTATCCACCACCCAGTTATGAACGCTCACCCCCCCCCCCCCCATCATCATCTACTACCCTAGCACACAACATCCAACACAGCTTCCTAGCAAGTCATCAAACATACATTATACACGAGAATAAACCGACACAATCGTTACTTCTACTTATCTCATGTCATTACTCAAGTATAAACCAACACGACTATCTGTTAATTCCTCCATCAATTACTTATCAAGAATCATTAGTTATCAATCACCCAAAAGCAGTAGATTATCGATCACTTATACACAAACAAAATAGCATTCATTTAAATTAATTCCTTTAAATCATTTCTATTACTCAATCATGCAGCAACAACTCAATTATTTAACAACATTGTGAACAATTACCTGGAAACGAAATACAACAGCATGATAAATTTAATCAACAATTGCCAACAATTATACAACAATCATTAACAATTACTCGGAAAACTACTCCAACTACTATGAGATTGTCATAATTTTGTCATTTTCCCATGCGACAATACTCTTCCCCTCTTAAAAGGAACTTCGTCCCCGTAGTTCACCTTCAAGACGACTATAACTATTACACGAGACGTTAACTTTTATTCCACATTGACATTACGAACAAATTATACTATACGGTGAGACTCACAACGAACATGGTACTTCCTTGCTATTATAGAAATATGAACCTTGCATACTATGACCATATGAAAAGTGGACAATATAATTACACATTTTGTCATCCCGTTATTGTATACGACATCGATTAATCTCTTAAGCGGCATTACAAAACATGTACCAAAATTAAATCACCATTCAACATGTTTCTTGAGGCAATTCAATTTAGCATGCAAAAGTGTATAAACCATACTTATATTGTGTAAACCACATATATATAACCTTATGAACCATACTTGAGACACGACGATGCTATCACCAACCATGACAAAGGACCATATTATCAACAAGATCCACAAGCATGAAGACCCAACACAATTTTGAACGAAATAACCAACATACAAGGGCACTCGATCGACCTTAGAAGTCACTCGATCGAGTTGACGTTACTCAATCGAGTTCATCAGCTACTCGATCGAGTACGTCGAGTCTAGAGAGCATTTCTAAATCACACCTGCAGTTACTCGATTGAGTGAGGGGCACTCGATCGAGTAGCCACAAGTCAAAATCCTCCAAATGGGTACGTTGCAAAACCAAGGAAACATATAGAAGTCAGAATTCCATTTCCGACACCAACCACCTGCATAACAAGACCTAAAATCATCCAAAATACGCCCTTATGGCCAAATACAAACCAAAGTGTATCAAAAGTACGAACCAACCAAGTACTAAGTACGATAAATCCATGAGACAGTATATATACATATATATATATATATATATAACTGTGGACGTGTGGCCCACCTACATATGCCCAGCCGATATGTGGACAATGGCAGTGGTCTTTTGAAAGCCACGCTCGGTGGCGTAAAGATGCTTTCAACCGAATCATTTTAGATCGGTCGGTTTCGTCTCGGTAAGGGTCTCGAAACGATTAGAGATGTTCGGAGTCGCCACCAAGCATTTTTGGGATGCTTGGAACCCGTTCGAATCCACTTTGTACCTCGGTCAAACGAAGCACAAAGAAGTGTTTGACATAGGTACTAAAGATAAGGAATCGTCCCTTTTTAGCATCCTATCTCTAGAATGACTCTCGTACGCCCTGGATAAGGTCGTCCACTATCCAAAGTTTCTTAGTGAGAGGTGAAGGTACGTATTGGGAAGCCCTTTAATCAGACACCCGATCCCGCCCGCGGTAGCGGCCTCTACTGATCGATCTTGGTTGGTTGAATGAAAAAGTTGATAAAACGGTTTAAATGCATGAATGCGCATCCAATAATTTAAACCTAACATGTGAGAGCTTTCTAAGTCGGTTGATTTAATCCAAGTATCAAGTATAAGATATCGAGTTGGATTTATGGTTGATTTGCATGCAAGACAGAAATTAAACATCCATTTACCGTATTAGGTTTATGGTGCATAACGTGATCCATTTGTCTTAGTAAGGCATTTTGCAAATGTGATTTTTGAATGAGCAAATTAGTCATCTGATCCGTCCTATATCCGGGTTGGCCGGAGTCGGGACCGCCCTTGACTAATGCTGGAAAGGGAAAAGACCCTGCACCAGGCGGCCACATGAGGCGCGAGCTGTTGGCGATGCAAGGGGGTCTCCCCTGGTTTTGAAAATAGGAAAGAAATGGCCTGTTTAGGCGCGGGCCAGTCAACGGTTTAAGACGCATTCTGACCATTTGAAAAACATTTGTAAAACATGTTGAAAATGGGTATTTGAACCCGTTTTGGTTTGAAGGGGTCGTTTAGACCGTATTTATTGGTTTGAAGAACGAGACTTGAATAATCGTCATTATTTTGATGATATTCGATGTCAGGTTCGACTTGGCAACCTTGACATGAATATTTTTGAAAATAGTTATGAACTAATTGTTTTAAGTTCATTTGAATATAATTAGTCGATACTTATCATCGTACCCGGGTTAAAATCCGGCATGGTATGTAGAACCAAGGATGACTTTATGTTAGTGACTAATACAAAATGTAAAGAAATGATGAAAGGCTTTAAAATACCTCCCAAAATGTAAAGAAATGAAATAAAAGGCTTTAAAATACCTTTTAAATGTAATTAACCAAATATTATCACCGAAACACGGATTAAACCGTCATGGTATTAGGAACCAAGGGTGAAAAATATTTTACGGTTAAAAACTAGTAAAAATAAATAAAAAGGGTTTGAAAATATTTGAAATGGTAAAGACCGATTAAAAATATGAAAGTGAATTAATGAGGAAAGACGAGAACAAACACGGTTGAGTCTGACCTGGTCACCCCATTGAGGCGCGAGCCTCTGTGCAGAACAAGGGACTTTTGTCTCAGGCCAAAACTCAGTTTTGGCTCGTTTATCCCATGTTTTGGATCATGTTATGCATGTTTTATCATGTTATTGAATGAAATGTAGATCTATATACATACTAACATACTCATATATGTTTAAATTAATTTGTCATAAAATTAAAGGTGGAACTTATGCATGCAAACTAATAAAAGAAATGAGAAAGAAACATTATTCTTACAATGGGTATTTCGGTTTAAATGGGCACAAAAGAAATCTCCTTTTCTTTTGTTCTTGAGCTTTCCTTTAATGGAAGAAACAAGATCCAAGTGTAGGATCTCTCCTTAGGAATTATACCCAAAGCTAACTCTTAATAAAATTAATATTATATGAACTAGTACAATATTAATTTTGAAGAAAAAATGAACCAAAAATGTTTGGTTTTGGCTCCTAAAACCGGGTAGGAGAAGAGGAGAGGAAGAATATTATTTTTGTCTCTCTAAAAATAATTTTTTATGAAGTGAATGAATAATAATTTCTCACACCCATTCATATGGTGAATGATAATTATTTAAGCAAAAGAACCCCTTGTTCTATTCTAGGTAGAACCGGGTAGGAGGGGGATAAAAGGCCAATGCATGGCTAGTATTAGGTTAATCATCATTATGCTTTCCATTAACTTTAATCAACATATTATATATGTTAATTCCACCCAATATTTCGGCCCAAATGGATGACATGAAATCCATTTTATTTTTTGTCAAATGTAAATATGTCACATGTCATATGTAACATAAATTTGTTATGTATTTTTAACATATTAAAAATCAACGTATTAATAAAAATACTTCATATACAAAATCGACTTAGTAATTCACAATTACTTGTGCCAAAATATTTTACCAATTTATAAATCATATTTATAATAATTCATTCAAATCCAATTGTTTCTTTAAACAATATTTTCATCCGAGTAATGATACAATTCAATTACTCAGACCGTATCTCATTTAATCACATTTCAATTTGATACGTAAATTTTACTTCCAAAATCGTCCGTCAATTTTTCAAGTAATTTAATTAACTCGTAACATTATACGATTAATTAAATGATCAATTAAGAGTGTTGCCCTATAGGTATGACCTAGGGGTCAATCGATCACCACCGTCACACGACGATAATGTCAAACTCTAGTCACCCATCATTACCGATATATGTTGACCAGTTGTTGAGTATAAATACTTCCCAATTGTATTCTTTAAAATGAGATTTAATAATGATATTTAAATCATATGATCGCACTATTGTTGAGGACACATTTCCCAACAATCTCCAACTTGTCCTCGACAAGTGTGCGTCACCAATTCTCTTGTCCTATTACTATCTCCCACTCAATGCAAGGTGTCTTTCAGGTCGTACTTGCAAGTGATCATATCGTGAGTGGTTTCCTCGATCTGGAGAATAACTGATTGACCGGACTTATCTATCATAGATACTTTCCGAGCGTGGCCACGCATTTCGATTCATTACTCCTCGAGTGGCCCCGAGATTTTGTTATAACCCACGACTAGGGGTGGACAATTCTATCGCACTCATTCCCTTCGACTAGCCACAGCCATCATAACCCAAAATATGCCCATTTGACCCCATTTACGAAGGTCGTAGTAACACAAATCAAAGTTAATCTGAAACTGTGCCATCTTAGGTGAATAGTCTTTAGTCAAAAGAATCGACTCATTTGAATACTATAGTAGCTCTCGCCACGACCAGGCTATATACATTTGCCAGAACTTTATAAGCGGTCATTAGGCCCGACAAAATGTTCCTAACAGTCTGCCTATGTGATCGACTAGTCATCTCACATGACTCTATGGCACTTGAACTTGCCATCAATCGCATCACACTCTAGTCACTTCGAGACGTCACCTCATACAAGTAACTATGGGCAAATACAATGTTAATCCGTGTTCACTTTAACGGGGTTCAATTGTCTCTACAACCCGTTTGGATGTAACAATGTATAAATTAAAGATAAAAGACAAATGCGATTATGAACATGAACAAAAACAACACTTTTAATTCATTTCAAAATCTAACAAAAACTTGGTACACGTTTAAGTCCCATGGACGTAACATGTCCATCATGCTTAGCCTGCAATAAAGGCTTGGTGAGCGGATCGGCTATGTTGTCATCCGTCCCAACCTTACAAATCGCAATTTCCTTTCTTTCAATGAAATCTCTTATTACATGATATTTTCTAAGTACATGTCTAGATCTATTACTAGACTTCGGCTCCTTAGCTTGGAAGATCGTCCCACTATTATCACAATAGAGAGTGATGGGATCATTGGCGGTAGGTACTACTTTTAGACCTTCCGTGAATTGCACGATCCAAACGACTTCCTTAGCGACACGATCTTTGCAATATACTCGACCTCCGTTGTAGAATCCATGATTCTGACTTCCTTGAAGCTTCTCCATTACGGCACCACCATTGAGCATGAAAACAAAACCAGCTTGTGATTTCATGTCATCTCTATCTGTTTGAAAACTTGAGTCCGTGTATCCATTAACACGCAACTCAGTGTCTCCTCCAAACACAAGGATAGAATCCTTAGTTCTTCTCAAGTTCTTAAGGATGTTCTTGACAGCAATCCAGTGACTCTCACCTGGATTTCCTTGATATCTACTCGTCATGCTCAAGGCATACGAGACATCAGGACGTGTGCATATCATGGCATACATGATTGATCCAACAGCGGAAGCATAAGGGATCAACTTCATGCGTTCAACATCATGGGGTTCGGAGGGACATTGAGTCTTGCTCAATATCGTCCCGGTTACCATAGGTACCAAACCCCTTTTGGATTTGTCCATACTGAACCGTCGAAGAATCTTATCAACATAAGACTCTTGACTTAGTGCCAATATCCTCTTGGATCTATCTCTATAGATCCGGATACCTAATATGCGTTGTGCCTCTCCTAAATCCTTCATTTGGAAGTGGTTACCTAACCACTTATTAACAGAAGACAACATTGGAATATCATTTCCAATGAGTAGTATGTCATCGACATACAAGATTAGGAACACAACATTGCTCCCACTGAATTTCATGTATAAACATGGTTCCTCAACACTTCGAGTGAAACCATTTTCTTTTATAACATGATTGAATCGATGATTCCAACTTCTAGATGCTTGCTTAAGACTATAAATGGATCTCTTAAGCTTGCACACTTTGTTAGGATTTTTAGAATCAACAAAACCTTCGGGTTGTATCATGTACACCTCCTCTTCTAAATGCCCATTTAGAAAAGCGGTTTTGACATCCATTTGCCATATTTCATAGTCATGAAATGCGGCAATCGCTAACAAAATCCGTATGGATCTTAGCATGGCTACGGGGGCGAAGGTCTCATCATAATGGAGACCTTGGACTTGGGTAAATCCTTTTGCCACTAGCCTAGCTTTGTAGACATCATCATGTCCTTCTATGCCATTCTTGATTTTGAATATCCATTTGCATTGAAGAGGTCTTGCCCCTTTAGGCAAATCTACCAAGTCCCAAACTTGGTTTTCATGCATAGAATCCATTTCGGACTTCATGGCTTCAAGCCATAAGGAGGAATTAGGACTAGAGATTGCGGTCTTGTAGGTGGCGGGCTCGTCACTTTCTATAAGCAATACATCGAGTGTTCCATCTTCCTCGATAAGTCCCACATATCGATCGGGATGGCGAATTACTCGGCCCGTCCTTCTTAGTGGAGGAGGTACAACCGCGTTAGACGACGAAGGAACATCTTCTTGCGTCTCTTCCTCGGTTTGTGGCTCTTGAACTTCGTCAAGTTCAAAATTTCTCCCACTCTGTCTCTTAGAAATGAATTGACTTTCTAAGAAGACAGCCTCGCTAGACACAAACACTTTGTTTTCTTGAGGTTTGTAGAAGTAGTATCCTCGACAATGCGAGGGGTAACCTACAAAGGTGCATTTTTCGGATCTTGGGGCAAGCTTATTGTCGGGTTTAGTCTTGACGTAAGCATCACATACCCAAATCCTCATATAGGATATATTGGGAACCTTTCCCGTCCACATCTCATATGGAGTCTTTTCGGTGGATTTAGTGGGACTATTGTTCAAAGATCTAATTGCGGTTTGAATCGCAAATCCCCAAAACGAGTTCGGTAACTCGGTTTGACTCATCATGGATCGAACCATATCAAGTAGGGTTCGATTCCTCCTTTCGGCAACACCATTGAGTTGTGGTGTTCCGGGTGGAGAAATTTGTGATATAATACCACAACCTTTCAAGTGTGAATCAAATTCAAGGCTAAGGTATTCACCACCACGATCGGAACGTAGTGCTTTTACCTTTTTGTTCAATTGGTTCTCTACTTTGTTTTGAAATTCCTTGAATTTCTCAAACGCTTCACTCTTATGTTTCATTAAATAGACATGCCCATGTCTACTTAAGTCGTCGGTGAAGGTTATAAAGTAGTCATAATTACCACGAGCGGTGATACTCATTGGTCCACACACATCGGTGTGTATGAGTCCCAATAGCTCACTAGCTCGTGTCCCTTTACCACTAAAAGGATTACGAGTCATTTTGCCAAGTAGGCAATATTCGCATGTACCAAATGATTGATAATCAAATGGTGTAATCACATTAGTGGAAATTAATCTTTTGATGCGATTCTCGTTTATGTGACCTAATCGACAATGCCAAATGAACGCTTCACTTGGGTCACTTGTTTTGAGTTTCTTTGATTGAATGTTATAAATATCATTTGTCGGATTTGAGGTCTATAAAATGTAAATGCCATTAATGGAAGAAGCTTGGCCAATAACCAAATCATTCCTAGAAATAGTACAACGATTGTTCTTAATGACAAAACAAAAACCGTCCATGTCTAGCATGGCGATTGAAATAATGTTTTTAGAGAGCGTAGGCACATAAAAACAATTATGTAAATACAACTCAAATCCATTTGGCAAAGCTAGAACATAAGTTCCTTTGGATTCGGCCGCTACTCGAGCTCCATTTCCAAGGCGTAGATCCACATCTCCCTTGCTAAGCCTCTTCACATCTCTTAAACCCTGTAAATGATTACAAAGGTGAGAACCACAACCGGTATCTAGTACCCATGTCGTAGTGGAAGTATAATTTATATCAATAACATAAATTTCTTTAGGAATTTTACCTTTCGGAGTGATGATTCCTTCCCTTATATTTCGCAAATATACGGGACAATTCCTAAGCCAATGTCCCATGCCATAGCAATAATGGCACTCATCATTAACTTGCTTGAAGTTTTTGATTTTCTTTCCCTTCTTCTTGAACCTCTTGCCCTTTGAAGCAAGAACTTGATTGCTAGAGCTCCCACTAGCTTTGGCATCTTTATCTTCCAGAGACAAAGACCCTATAGATTGCATGAGGTAGTCTTCCTGAGACGGACTCACACGAGGTCTAGTAGTAGTGGGTGGTTTAGAAGAGGTGATGAAGTTAAGGTTTCCATCCGAACCTATCCCGAAATGAAGTTCTCTAGTAGTATCGAAATCATTGTTGGAGCATACGTCGTCAAGAACATTGTGATAAGATTCAATAGTTATTGGTGCGGTAGCATTTGTAGGATTCATTGTAAAGAACTACAAATATGGAGGAAAAGGAAATATTAACATTTGTCTTTTTAAATCATACTTGTAAAATATTAACAAGATATGAACATTTATATAGTGACCTCTACCCAACTATAATAAATGATTCCAAGATCCAAATTCATATTAACTTGGGCACGGTATGGCCGATGAAACCCTTATCAATATAACTCGGTGGATTAACGTTTTAATCGATTCTACTTTTAGAATTCTTGGTCGATAAAATTACTCTAATATTTATCTATAGCCCGGAACACATGCAACTACGGTCGCGAATACTTCCGTTGAGCTCAATCCAAATTTCGAATAAATGTGTCCATGATCCAAATCCACATCAACTTGGGCACGGTATGGCCGATGAAACCCTCATTAACATGAACTCGGTGGATTAACACTCATAACCCACTTCCCCTACGTAACAAGGTTTGTACCCCGGTAGGGCCGAGTGCACTCCCTCGCGAAATAGGTTTTCATGGTTTCTACTATTTGGTAAGGCTATGTCTCAATTAATTCTTTTAGCGAGAGGTCATGTCAATTTATTATATATCACGTTTTAAGTGAACTAAAGTGGTGAACTACGATAATTCTAATTGAGACGGTCGATAAACTCGATAAAATGAGGATGCATGTTTTAGTTATGGCGATTTAGCGATGCATGTGACATAAAATAAAATGCAAGCATAAAGATAAATAAATCCTAGTATGGCCTTTCCTAAAACAGAAAAACTATTTAACTATTACATATTCGGAAACCAACTCCATTGGTCCCTTGAACTTCGGTTGTGGCACGCATCTCGAGGTAACACCGTCTTTATGTATCGCCATTCTTGAAGAAATCCGTCTTTGGGAACTCCGGAATGAATAAAATTACATAATAAATTACATAATTTCCTATTATACATTTGTAACTTAAAATAAAATAAATCTATTAAATTACAAAACGGTGATACGAGATCACAATAAAAATTACAACCGAATCGATATTCCCATACATTTCGGGAAATACCAATTAAAAACTAAGGCCATACTAAGTAAAATTACATAATTCAAAATTACATAAATTAAAATTATGACAATCATAAAGAAAATGAAGCATTATAATATGTAAGAACATGCTCAATTTTATGCTAAATCGCCTTTAATTAGCCAATATCGTATATTACTCGGTTTTTACGGATTTGCGTGATTTCAACATTTTTATAATCACAAAAATACATAAACTCATATTTATGCATAAGTTAATTACCCTAACCTCTTAGGACTCAAAATTTAGTCTTCACTAATAATTTGACCATAATTAACCCATATTTTATAACATTGTTCATAAATGGACCAAAAATTACAAAAATAAGCTATAAACTTCAAATAAATCACAAAATTTCAAATAAATTCAAAATTCAAAATTTAAACTCATGAACATTCTGGAAAAATACCATGACACTCATAATGTTCAAAATCTTAGGTTAAAAATTTCGAAATTTTTCCGGAAAAACAATGTTGCGGTTTATCGGTTTTTTAATAAAATAATCATAAATCATGGGAAAAATTATATTCATTAACTTTTCAATTTTAGATCTGAAAAAAAATAATAAAATGCAACATTAGACGTTTTTCCTAAGTCATAGATTATGTTTTTATTAATTTTACACTAATAATGTCACTATTTATGCTATTTTTCTTCAAAAATCCATAAATCATGCAAAAAGACTTCTTTATAGCCAATTATTTTACACACATCTTGTAAAATTGCATGTGACAACATATTAATTTTCTATGACCAGATTCGAAATTTAACTCATATTAACCTATTTTTCACCTAAATCCGAATTTAATAATGAAAAATCCATTTTTCGAGCATAACAAGTCCAAAAATTATGAAAATTTACAGGTTATCTCAAAATAATATATGTGACAACATATCCAAAAACCAACTGAAAATTCGAAGTATAGCTAATTTTAGACCGAAAATGACATTTTTACTCATAAAATCATATTTAAATGCCATTATTGTATAATATGAACAATATAAATCCGAAAAATTAACCAAAATACCCTAAAACATTTTAGGACCAGAAATATTAACATGCATGAATTAATTTCGTGATATATCATAATAACACAAATTTTACAAGTTTTATATGTTATTCTTATAACTCGGAAAAACTTTTAACCGATTTGCATGCAAACAACCGTGGCTCTAGATACCGATTGAATGAAATGTAGATCTATATACATACTGACATACTCATATATGTTTAAATTAATTTGTCATAAAATTAAAGGTGGAACTTATGCATGCAAACTAATAAAAGAAATGAGAAAGAAACATTATTCTTACAATGGGTATTTCGGTTTAAATGGGCACAAAAGAAATCTCCTTTTCTTTTGTTCTTGAGCTTTCCTTTAATGGAAGAAACAAGATCCAAGTGTAGGATCTCGCCTTAGGAATTATACCCAAAGCTAACTCTTAATAAAATTAATATTATATGAACTAGTACAATATTAATTTTGAAGAAAAAATGAACCAAAAATGTTTGGTTTTGGCTCCTAAAACCGGGTAGGAGAAGAGGAGAGGAAGAATATTATTTTTGTCTCTCTAAAAATAATTTTTTATGAAGTGAATGAATAATAATTTCACACACCCATTCATATGGTGAATGATAATTATTTAAGCAAAAGAACCCCTTGTTCTATTCTAAGTAGAACCGGGTAGGAGGGGGATAAAAGGCCAATGCATGCACAATTTGTTCTTTACAAGAATGTGTAGGGTGCATGGCTAGTATTAGGTTAATCATCATTATGCTTTCCATTAACTTTAATCAACATATTATATATGTTAATTCCACCCAATATTTCGGCCCAAATGGATGACATGAAATCCATTTTATTTTTTGTCAAATGTAAATATGTCACATGTCATATGTAACATAAATTTGTTATGTATTTTTAACATATTAAAAATCAACGTATTAATAAAAATACGTCATATACAAAATCGACTTAGTAATTCACAATTACTTGTGCCAAAATATTTTACCAATTTATAAATCATATTTATAATAATTCATTCAAATCCAATTGTTTCTTTAAACAATAATTTCATCCGAGTAATGATACAATTCGATTACTCAGACCGTATCTCATTTAAGCACATTTCAATTTGATACGTAAATTTTACTTCCAAAATCGTCCGTCAGTTTTTCAAGTAATTTAATTAACTCGTAACATTATACGATTAATTAAATGATCAATTAAGAGTGTTGCCCTATAGGTATGACCTAGGGGGTCAACTGATCACCACCGTCACACGACAGTAATGTCAAACTCTAGTCAGCCAATCATTACCGATATATGTTGACCGGATTGACAAAGATAAATACTTCCCAATTGTATTCTTTAAAATGAGATTTAATAATGATATTTAAATCATATGATCGCACTATTGTTGAGGACACATTTCCCAACAGTTATAGTCATGAAACAAATGAAGACATGATAAAAGAAGGATTTTTACACCCTCATACTTACATGTTTGGTTATGGCGAGGAACCGACGTAAGTGTAACAACTCGTTTGGTCGGAAAAGACTCGGTTTAAAACCGTTTTAGTAAGTAAAAAGAGTGTTTTATTAAGATTAGTGACGGTGTAGTGGTCGAAGTGGTCGGTCAAGTGATTTAATGCACGATGACGGTACCAAACAATGTGTAAGGCTTGTATTTACGATCGGTAGGTCGTAAATACGCGTCGGATTGTGACTTAGGAAGTCGAGTCGAGAATTTTAAGGGAGAAAAGAGGGGGCGGACACTCGCTTAAGTTCTCAAATGGGGGCATTTGAGGGGTATTTATAGGAAAATAAGTGGTTGTGTGAGTTTTAAGCGACGTGGCCACCTGGGCTGCTCAAAGAGGCGCGAGCCACGTCGCGGGTCTTCGAGTTGTCCTGTCACTTTCACACAAATGCAATCATAATATGTTCTATCCTAGAATTTGTAGTCACATGTTTGGTACATGACCATTAATGAATCCGGGAAATATTAGTATAGAAGGCTTTAAATGATTGATTTTTGTTGGTTGACTCGGTTTGACTCGTTGTTGGAGTCGGGATTTGAATTTTTGAGTCGGTTTTTGGTCCGGTGTCGGTTTTGACTGTAGTTAGTGTCATTGCGACCCCGTCGTCGTGTATTAAACACTCCAGGTACTTTTGAAAAGTTTTGAAATGTTTTATTTTTGAAATCGTTTTATATTTTCCGACGTAAAGTTGTACACGAACTGTCGATCAAACACCCCGATTCCAAAGCATGTTATAGTCCGATAATCATCGGGGGTTTGTTGGAGTCTCAGCAGATACTGGGTATCTACAGAGCCCCCACTTTGACTGAGGCTTGGACAGGGCGAAAGTCAAAGTAGAGCCCCCAGGTCAATCGAAGATTACAACCCGGAGACCCGAGCGACGTCGAGGCGGCTTGAAAGGATTCGGGCCAAGGACCTGCCGTCGGGAAGGGCGACGCCAAGGCGACTCGAGGGTACGAGCCAAGGACCTGTTGTCGGGAACAGTTTAGAGTCTGTCGACTATCCGTTCAGGTCGTTTAATGTCCGTTAGACTACATACAAAGGCTCGCCAGCCATAAGAAGGAGTCATACCTGAGGGATCGTCGGATATCTCCTCGCACGTTTGCGGACAAAGGCTCGCCAGCTGTGGTGCGTACATGAGGAGGGCTTGCCAGCCGTGATGCATAGTAAGGCTCGCCAGCCATGGGGCGTATATGAGGAGGGCTCGCCAGCCGCGATGCGTAGTAAGGCTCGCCAGCCATGGGGCGTATATGAGGAGGGCTCGCCAGCCGTGATGCGTAGTAAGGCTCGCTAGCTATGGTGCGTATATGAGGAGGGCTCGCCAGCCGCGATGCATAGTAAGGCTCGCCAGCCATGGTTCGTATATGAGGAGGGCTCGCCAGCCACGATGCGTTGAAAGGCTCGCCAGCCATGGTGCGTATATGAGGAGGGCTCGCCAGCCGCGATGCATAGTAAGGTTCGCCAGCCGTGGGGCGTATATGAGGAGGGCTCGCCAGCCGCGATGCGTTGTAAGGCTCGCCAGCCATGGTGCTTATATGAGGAGGGCTCGCCAGCCGCGATGCGTTGTAAGGCTCGCCAGCCATGGGGCGTATATGAGAAGGGCTCGCCAGCTGCGATGAGTTGTAAGGCTCGCCAGCCATGGGGCGGTCGGTTGATCGACCGTGAGAATAGCCGCGTCGGACGGGCTTGTTTTGAAAGTAGCGAACTCATGATGCCGCTGTGGAAATAGTGAATTTGAATTTTCACTACTATTGTTTTTTAAATAGGCGAGTTCCGCAAGGAAGCCCCCCAGTTGACATTTTGAAGGGATAGTGAATTTTGAATTTCCACTACTCGCTTTTGAATTTGAAGTGGCGGTTTTAATCGCCGTTTGTTTGAATTTTGAAGGAAATAGCGAGTTTTAAATTTCGCTATTACGTCTGAAGTGACGGTTTATGTGCCGCCGTTGACATGTGAAGGAAATAGTGACTTTCGAATCTTCACTATTACTTTTTGAAGTGACAGTTTATGTTGCCGCCATTGACATGTGTGGTTAAAATAGTGAAATTTAATTTCAACTATTATTTTGAATATGACGGTTTTAATTGCCGTCGTTTGAAATTCGAAGAAATAGTGAATTTTGAGTTTTCACTATTATTTTTAAAATGACGGTTTTAATTGCCGTCGTTGAAGTTTGAAGAAATAGTGAATTTTGAATTTTCACTATTATTTCTGAAATTGACGGTTTTAATTGCCATCATTGAAAATTTCAAGAAATAGTGAATTTTGAATCTTCACTATTATTTTGAAAATGACGGTTTTAATTGCCGTCGTTGAAAATTGAAGAAATAGTAAATTCGAATTTTCACTATTATGTTTGTATTTGAAAATGGCGGTTTTGATCGCCGTTTGCTTGAAGTTTGAAAGGAAAATAGTGAATTTTGATTACACTATTTATTTTTGTATGTGAAAGATGACGGTCCTTAATGTCGTCATTGAAAATTTGAAGTTTGTTATGGGAAATTGGGCCAAAGCCTAAAATTTCGCTGAAAGAGTAGGGCGCACCCTATTGAGGCGCGAGCAACCTGGCGAGTTCAAGGAGCTTCCCTATTTTTCTGTAAAAGACGCGAGAACGGTTCGCATATCATTCTCACTTCGTCTTCAACCTTTCGACAAAACCAAACAAAACCGCCATTGTTGGTCTCATAGCTTGCTTTTGTTCGTGCCATTATTGACAATGTCATCTCAAGTTATGTATTTCCTCTTGAATCCATTCGAATTTGTTGGTCTTTTTGATAGATTGAATTAGGGCGAAATCTTTACCCTAGAAAAATTAATTTGGGCGTTTTTGATTGAGCCTATTTTGAGTGAAATTGATGATTGCATTAGGTTAGAAACCTGTTTAGGAGTATAGGGGTGTTTTTAGTTTGCATTTTGGTCCCCGTTCGCGCTCCCTATGCTCGAAAAACGTGAGTGAGGTGGAGAAACCGTCTCATCTCACAATGCCAAGTTTATTTGCTCGGGTAGTGGGTCCACTAGGTTGCATTGTAGTCGGGAAAGACCGTATTTGCCATTGTGGACCTTTGTTGGGTATTGTGGGCAAAATTGGAATTTTTGCCTCTTGAAGCGGTCTTATGTCTGACAAAATAAGTGCCTGTTTGGGCTTGAACTGAGCCAGTTTGCCTTGAAATGGACCCCATTGGTATTTTAGGTCGCTTTGAGGCGTGATAAAATCACGTTGCCTTGTTGTGGCCGTTTTTTGAAATTTTGACCGGTTTGTGCTCAAATTGGCGTAGGAATTGCCTTTTCGAGCCGTAGAAAAATACCCCATTGTATCGGGAACGTATTTTGATTTGTTGGCGGACCTTGTATAGGTCTCGGGGTGCCGTTTTTGTTGTGGTTGTTTTGACTCGTCTTTTGCTTGAAAAGAAGGGCGAGTCGTTTTTTTGGTTTTTTTTTTTTGTAAATTGTTTTGTTGTTTTTTTTTTTATGAATTGTTTTTGTTTGGTTGGGTTTAGGGGGGATTGCCCTTGTTCTGCTTTGCAGGTTTCTTTTTTTGGATTTGTACAATTTACGCCGTTGTAATGCCGAAATTTCGGCTGACGTCCTTTGTTTGCAGGAGAGTGTTCGGGGCAGGCTGGGTCCCTTGCGGCGACTTTTGAGGAGTTGTTTAGGACGGGGCCGGTTAGTACTCCAGTTAGTGCACCTGCTGTGACAGTGGAGGACGCTTATGAGGAGGAGGGGCCCTCCGAGGAGGCTGTTAGGGCCGCTGAGGTCCGTGAGGAGCCCGCTGTTGGGGCTACTGGCGTTGAGAGAGCTCAGACTAGGTCTGAGGCTGGTACCTCCGGAAGGAGGGTTTCTACGAGGAGGCGGACTCCTCGGCCGACCAGACGGACGTTACGGAACGTCGCTAGGATCGTTGAGATGCCTCCTATCCGTCACATTGAGTCTCGTGGTCAAAAGAGACGGAGGGCGGAGACGGTTGAGTACGACGCTGACGTCGCGAGTTGGGACGCTAGACGGGCTACAGCCCCGCGGGGGCTGAACTTGCGGGCGACGCCTGCTTGGGCCGACGGTTTTGACGGTAGCCAGTTGCTGCTTCGACTGGACAGGCACATCTCCTACCATGCTCACGAGGGCTTGGTGAGTCGTGTTACCTGATTGAATTTTCGTCATTTTTGAAGTATCAGACCTGAATAGGGGTTCTGACGTTGTTTGTTTTTGATTTCAGGAGATCGGCACCATGAGGACTTTCTCGGGCTTCACTACCTGCCTGGGGTTTTACGACGTTCTCCGAGCCGGTACGAGGGCGTTGATAAAGAGGTCGGCTTTTGGGCCGTTTGTGGCCGCTTGGCGGGATATTCACAGGTCTTCGATTAGGTCGAACCTGTGTCTGATCCGTGCCATGCTGGATCGATACTGGGATACGACGTCGTCGTTCCACATAGAGTTTGGGGAGGTCGGTGTGACCTTAGAGGATTTTGCCATGATATCTGTTGAGTTCACAGAGACACCGGAGAGGGTGTCTTCTCCTGCGGTTACTCGTCTGATCGGTACTGTTTTGCCTGAGCCTTCTTGTTAGGATTCATTAATCTCATTATTTAACATATTCATATATGTGACATTTTAATTTAGTCATAAATTAAAACTAGATCTTATGCATGCAAACTTGAATAAGAATAGAGAAGAAATCGTCTTTCTTACTATGGGAGTTTCGGATTTTGGGCACAAATGAGTTCTCCTTCTCACTTGTTTTTGAGCTTTCCTTATATGGATGAACAAAGGATCCAAAGAAGAATCCCTCCCAAAAGTTTATACCCAAGGTAACCTCTTAAAAGACTAATATTATTAGATCTAGAACAATATTAATCTTACTAAAAATGACCCAAAATATTTGTTTTGGTCTCTTGTAATTTCGGCCAAGAGAGGAAGATTTTGGAGATTTTATTTCTCTAATTTTTCATAAGATGTAGAGAGAATATATTTTTTTTCTTACACTAGAAAAATTAGTTGAAGTTGTGAATGAAAAAGATAGAGGAAAAACCCTCTATCTTTGCTCTAGAAAACCGGTGGGAGGAGGGACAAGGGAAACCAATGCATGGCCTTGTTCTTCTCAAGGTGAGACTAGGCATGTAAGGCTAGTCATTTAGGTTAATCATCATGTTTTCCACTTAACATAATCAAAATACAATATTAACCTTATTCCCTCCAATATTTCGGTACACTTATCATAAAATGGAAGGTCCACTTTATTTTGTCATATGTCAATTGTCACATGTTACTAGTCATGTGTAATTGTAATGTATTTTTAACATATTAAAAATTAACGTATTAATAAAAATACGTCATGTACAAAATCGACTTAGTAATTCATAATTACTTGTACCAAAACAGTTTATCAATTTTAAATCACAACGTCTTGTATTTATAATAAATTATTCATTCAGTTTCAATTGTTTCGTAAACAATAATTTTATCTAAGTAATAAAACAATTTGATTACTTAGACCGTATCTCATTTAATCAAATTACAATAAGACACGTTAACTTTACTCACAAAATCATCCGTCAATTTTAAGCAATTTAATTAACTCGTATCGGCATACGATTAATTAAATAATCAATTAAGAGTGTCACCCTTTAGGTATGACCTAAGGGGATCAACTGATCACCACCGTCGCACGACAGTAATGTCAAACTCTAGTCAGCCAATCATTACTGATATGTGTGGACCAGTTGACTGTAAAATATTACATCCCACGTGTATTCTTAAAATGAGATTTAAACATGTGATCATCATGATCAACAGTTGTGATCGAATTATTGTCGGAGGACACATATATTCCAACACTACTGATGTTACTCCGTACCTGAACCGAGTTCGTATGTGAGAGACCACTTCAGAGGGAGAGTGGCGGGTGCTGCTCCGGCGCCGTTGGCGAGTCCGGAGGCTGAGGCTAGAGCTGACGCGTAGGAGGCGCAGTTGTGGTTGTGGTACTTCTTGGGTGCCACGTACTTTGGTGACAAGGGTGAGCGCTTGTCGACCAAGGTACTTCCCCTCTTTGCTGACCTTGACGTTTTTGGTCAGTTAGACTTGGTTACGCCGGCCAAAGTGTTTAGTCAAAGTTAATCTGAAACCATGCCACCTTAGGCGAACAGTCTTTAGTTAAAAGAATCGACTCATTAGAATACTATAGTAGCTCTCGCCACGACCAGGCTTTATAAATTTGCCAGAACTCTATAAGCGGTCACTGCCCGACAAAGTGTTCCTAACAGTCTGCCTATGTGATCGATTAGTCATCTCATATGACTCTATGGCACTTGAACTTCCCATCAATCGCATCACACTCTAGTCACTTCGAGACGTCACCTCATACAAGTGACTATGGGCGAATACCATTTTAATCCGGGTTCACTTTAACGGGGTTCAATATTGTCTCTACAACCCGTTTGGATGTAACAAAGTATAAAAGGAGTTTTCAGATTTAAAAAACTCAAACGACAAATGTGATTATCTCATATGAATAGTCAATACTTGATTACTACTTCATATTTTTATAATCAATTTTCATCTTATATGTAGTTGTTCATCTCAATGCAATTGAAATGACATATGTCATGACTCATCATGTTAAGCCTATGAGAAGGCTTTGGTTAGTAGGTTTTATCAACTTCTTGTACCTTACTCAACCTTACTACATACTCGTTTTCCTTTGTAATGTATACATTTGCATTACCAAACTTTCTGAGTACGTGTCTAGATCCAATCTAGACATAGGCCCTCTAGCCTTAGAATAGCTCCCACTGTTTTCACAGTGTGCGGGATACATCCTCTTGCACATCTCATGATCGCAAGTGTACTCAATTTCCGTTGTAAGCATCTCTCATTGTTCTTTATTGCCTAGAACAATTCTAGCAAATCCATTTCTTAAATAACATAGCCATGATGGTTCCTTAACCATCTTTAGGTGTTTCGAATACGGTTTTGTCGGAAACCATGTGTAATCTCAATTGTCATTAGTGTAAGCCCTTACACAAATTTGTGAATTGCACAAACACTTAACTTTGCATCTTTAATGCTTCTTCAAGCACTTAAGAATAATCAATATGGCTATTTGGTAACTATTACTAAAATTCGATTTGAAACAATTCATCATACTCAAAGTATATGAAGTGTTATACATCATTATTCATTTAATTGATCCGGTAGCGGAAGCAAATGGAATTAATCAAATGTGTTCAACTTGATTGAACTAGTCATGAATCTTATCAACATAAGACTTCTTATTTGACGCTAATATCATGTGGATTTATCTCCATAAATCTGGATATTAAAGATGTATTATATTTCTCCAAGTCTTAAATCATTCCCAATGATCAATATGTCATTCACATATAAGACTAATTAAAATTTCCGTAACTCCCACTAAACTTCATGTATAAACACAACTTCTTGACTTATCGAGAAAAGTTTTATAACATGATCAAAACATTGATTCCAACTCATTGATGTCCTACTTAAGACAGTCTCTTAAGTTGCACATTATCTTAGGATTGTAAGAATCTATCAAACTCATGACATGTATTGAATACATTTCTTCTAATTGAAGAAGTGTGTTTTAGATTCACTCGTTATATGTATATCATCATAATGAAATACAATCCCTAAGAAGATCCGAATAGTGCAAAACACTTTGCAACTAATCATGCTTTGATATCTCTCTTTGATATCCAACAATTCCACTCGGAATTTATTTCGGATTTTCATGGCTCTAAGCCTTGTATTGAGTTGTGACATAAACACTCTTATGTAAGTCATATATTCATTACTTTCCAGAAGTAACTTGAATCAAACAATTTCTTTGTAAGTTGTAAGCTCTTTACTTTCTTAAAAGTAACACTAATTCATCATCTTCAACAAGTGATGACTTTAACCTCCTAGGTTTTGAAGAAATAACGTCTTATACAAAACGTCTCATGTAGCCAAAAAAGACCAGTTTCTTGCGACATAACATTCTTTGTGGCTCTTGAATAATTTCTCCCACTCTGTCTTCTAGAATTAAACTTGTATTCTAGAAAGACAGCTTCACGAGCCACAAACCCGTTGTACTCGTGATTATAGTAAGGAAAAATGAGCATTTTTTTGCTTTTTAAAAACTTACAAACATGGTACCCTACCATTTCATATCTCATATGATTCGTTTTAGATTTAGTGGAAAAATAATTTAGACAAAATGATAAAATCCCCAAAAGGATCAAGTAACTCAAAGTAACTTGATTGAAGTCCAAACCATATCGAATAGCATTTGATTTCTTTATCGAACCACACATTATCCCATAATGCGTGCTAAGAGAGATTAATTTGTGATACTATATCACATTTTTTTTTGGCTTATATCAAAGTCTTCACTTTGATAATCCCATCACGACTAAATCGTGATTCTTTGAACTCTTTGAACTTCTTTAAAGATTTCTCTATTTACCTTATTAAGTGAACACATTAGCGTCAACTTAAATCGTTGGTAAAATAAAATGATCAATTTTGGATCAATGATTTACAATCTCGATCTCCTTTTCAACCAAAAGGCACGAGACATCTTGCTTTGAATACAAGATACGCATATGCCATAAGATTAACAATCTAATGGTTTCAAGAGTACTCGATAACTCTTTGCGTTCATCATTCCAGAATTTAAGGTTTAATCTTGGGTTACCAATTTGAGTCTTGCATCATCTACATGATATATCATTCCAGTTTGGTTTAGAATATAATCACCTTGATAATGGGCTAACCATACATCAAATCATGGTGTATAGGGTCACAAAAGTGAAACCTCTTTTGTATCTTAACAAGTTTATATTCTTATTTAGAGTTTATGCACTTAATAGTCACAATTAAGTACAACTTTAAACCCAAAAACTAGATTGAGTACATAATGACTCTATCTCTCAACATCATTGTTGCTAGTCGTCATATTATAATCATCTTATGGATCGAATACAATGATGAAAACCTCCACTGGTTTCTAATATTGACGAAGTAGTACTAGCAAAATTTATGTTAATCAAATAAACATTTAAAGAAGAAGGTCCCATTAGATGTCCCACAACTAACTTGTTGATTCTTCAATAATTTGGGGTAGTTTCCTTTCTAGCGTCCAACAATTAAGACAATGGAAACTTTATCGGTCGGGATTGATAGGTTTAGTATTGTTATTCTCAATAACGTTACTTTTAACATTACCTTGTATCAATTCCATTCTAACTTTACTTCTTTGAACCTCGTCCTTTTCTTAACGGTTTAAGAGAATGCTCCCACTCATTTCAATGAGTCTTTGCTAAGAGAAGCAAAAATGAATTTCATGAAGGCTACTCTTCAATTCATCCGTTTAGTCTTAAAACTTTCATTGAAGTGGTTGCGGTATTTTGGTCAATTTTGATTTCCAACAAATCTAGTTACCAAAATGATGTAACGTTTCATAGTACTTAATTCAATTAAGCATATGAGAAACAATTCATTGTAAGTAGATATGTTAGTCAAGAATCAAAAACCCTTTTGATCACAAATAACTTTTATCTATACTCTTCACAAGAGATCCTTACAATGGATAATACGAGGTTTTTAGAAGAAAAATTAAATTTTGTCTTTAGTTACGATGTTTTAATGGAGATTTGAATTAAAATCGAAATGATATCGTATATAAATTGTGGTGAAGAAATAGAATGATGCGAACGATGCGACAACGGAATGATGAAAACTAACATTTATCGTTATAAAAATATTTGTAAACAAGTATAGCATTTACATAGTGACCTCTACCCAACTATGATAAATGATTCCAAGATCCAAATTCATATTAACTTGGGCATCGGTAAGGCCGAATACAACCCTCATCAATATAACTCGGGGGATTAACTCTTTAATCGATTCTACTTTTAGAACTCTTGGTCGATAAAATTACATTAACATTTATCTTTAGCCCGAAACACATCCGGAAACCGTCGAGAATACTTTCGTTGAGTTCAACCCAAATTTTGAATAAATGTGTCCATGATCCAAATTTACATCAACTTGGGCATCGGTAAAGCCGAATACAACCCTTATCTTTATAAATTCGGTGGGTAGACATTTATCACCCACTTCCCTTACGTAGCAAGGTTTTGTACCCCGGTAAGGCCGAGTGCACTCCCTCATGAAATAGGTTTTCACGGTTTCTAATTTTTGGTAAGGCTAAGTCCCAATTGTTTATTTTAGCGAGAGGTCATGTCAATTTATTATCTATCACGTTTTCAGTGAACTAAAGCTGTGAACTACGATAATTGTAATTGACACGGTCGATTTACTCGATATAATGATAATGCATGTTTTAGTTATGGCGATTTAGCGATGCATGCAACATATAAATAAAATGCAAAGCATAAATAAAATCCTAGTATGGCCTTCCTAAAATAGTAAATCTAATAAACTATTACACATTCGGAAACCAACTCCTTTTGTCCCTTGAACTTCGGTCTTGGCACGCATTTCAAGGCAACACTTTCTTTGATGGATCGCCTTCTTGAGTGGCACCGTCTTCAAGGTACTCCGGAATAAATAAATTACAAAATGAATTACATAATTTCCTATTATACATTTGTAATTAAAATAAAAATAAATCTATTAAATTACAAAATGGTGATACGAGATCACAATAATTACAACCGAATCGATATTCCCATACATTTCGGGTAATATCAATTAAAACTAAGGCCATACTAAGTAAAATAACATAATTCAAAAATTACATAAAATTAAAATATGACAATCATAAATAAAATGCAGCATTATAATATGCATGAGCATGCCAAATTTTATGCTAAATCGCCTTTAAGAGCCAATATCGTATATTAATCGGTTTTTACGGATTTGCGTGATTTAACTTATTAAAATCACAATAATTACATAAATTCATATTTATGTACAAGTTAATTACCCTAACTATCTTAGGACCAAAAATTAGTCTCCACTAACATTTGACAATAATTAACCTAGATTTCTTAATATTGTTCATAAATGGACCTAAAATTACAAAATTATGCTATAAACTTCAAATTAAATCATAAAAATTTCAAATAAATTCAACATTTGAAATTTAAACTCATGAACATTCTGGAAAAATACCATGACACTCATAATGTTCAAAATTGATGTTAAAAATTTCGAAAATTTACCGTGAAAAACAATGTTGCGGTTTATCGGTTTTAACAATTATGACCATAAAAATATGAGAAAAATTTTATTCATCAACTTTTCACTTTTCGATCTGAAATATATGATAAAATACAACATGTGACGTTTTTCCTTTAGTCATGAAGTATGTTTTAGCATTATTACTAATTTTAGACACTATTTATGTGATTTTTCATCAAAAATTCATAAATCATGCATAAAGACTTCATTGTAGCCAAATATTTTACACACATCTTGTAAAATTTCATGTGACAAAATACTAAATTTCCATGACCAGATTCGGAATATAACTCATATTAACCTATTTACCCATTTAAATACGATTTTAATTTGAAAAATCCATATTTCGAGCAAAACAACTCCTTTTATCATGAAACTTTACAGACCATCAGTAGATAATATCTGTGAAAACATATCCAAAAACCACTGAAAAAATCGAAGTTTTGCTATTTTTCGTCCAAAAATGACATTTTTATCATAAAAATCACATTTTAATGCCAATATTATATAAAATGAACAATAAAATCCATAAATAAACCAAAATGTCCTAAAAATCACTTAGGACCAGAAACTTTTAACATGCAAGGTTATTTTTAGGTATATCTTAATAAAACCAAATTAATTAGTTTTGTATGTTAATCATATAACTCGGAAAAACTATAAACCGATTTGCATGCAAACAACCTAAGGCTCTGATAGTCTGATACCACTTGTTAGGATTCATTAATCTCATTATTTAACATATTCATATATGTGACATTTTAATTTAGTCATAAAATTAAAACTAGATCTTATGCATGCAAACTTGAATAAGAATAGAGAAGAAATCGTCTTTCATACTATGGGAGTTTCGGATTTTGGGCACAAATGAGTTCTCCTTCTCACTTGTTCTTGAGCTTTCCTTATATGGATGAACAAAGGATCCAAAGAAGAATCCCTCCCAAAAGTTTATACCCAAGGTAACCTCTTAAAAGACTAATATTATTAGATCTAGAACAATATTAATCTTACTAAAAACGACCCAAAATATTTGTTTTGGTCTCTTGTAATTTCGCCCAAGAGAGGAAGATTTTGGAGATTTTATTTCTCTAATTTTTCATAAGATGTGTAGAGAGAATATATTTTTTTTCTTACACTAGAAAAATTAGTTGAAGTTGTGAATAAAAAAGATAGAGGAAAAACCCTCTATCTTTGCTCTAGAAAACCGGTGGGAGGAGGGACAAGGGAAGCCAATGCATGACCTTGTTCTTCTCAAGGTGAGATTAGGTATGTAAGGCTAGTCATTTAGGTAACTCATCATGTTTTCCACTTAACATAATCAAAACACAATATTAACCTTATTCCCTCCAATATTTCGGTACACTTATCATAAAATGGAAGGTCCATTTTATTTTGTCATATGTCAATTGTCACATGTTACTAGTCATGTGTAATTGTAATGTTTTTTTAACATATTAAAAATCAACGTATTAATAAAAATACGTCATGTACAAAATCGACTTAGTAATTCATAATTACTTGTACCAAAACGGTTTATCAATTTTAAATCACAACGTCTTGTATTTATAATAAATTATTCATTCAAATGCAATTGTTTCCTTAAACAATAATTTTATCTAAGTAATAAAACAATTTGATTACTTAGACCGTATCTCATTTAATCAAATTACAATAAGACATGTTAACTTTACTCACAAAATCATCCGTCAATTTTAAGTAATTTAATTAACTCGTATCGGCATACGATTAATTAAATAATCAATTAAGAGTGTCACCCTTTAGGTATGACCTAAGGGGATCAACTGATCACCACCGTCGCACAACTGTAATGTCAAACTCTAGTCAGCCAATCATTACCGATATGTATCGACCAATTGACTGTAAAATATTACATCCCACGTGTATTCTTAAAATGAGATTTAAACATGTGATTATCATGATCAACAGTTGTGATCGCATTATTGTCGGAGGACTGATATATTCCAACACTTCTGACGTTACTCCGTACCTGATCGCGAGTTCGTATGTGAGAGACCACTTCAGAGGGAGAGTGGCGGGTGCTGTTCCGGCGCCGTTGGCGAGTCCGGAGGCTTAGGCTAGAGCTGACGCGTAGGAGGCGCGGTTGTGGTTGTGGTACTTCTTGGGTGCCACGTACTTTGGTGACAAGGGTGAGCGCTTGTCGACCAAGGTACTTCCCCTCCTTGCTGTCCTTGACGTTTTGGGTCAGTTTGACTTGGTTATGCCGGCTTTGGCGAGTTTTACCCGGTATATGCACGCAGCGGTGCGTCCGGAGACGATGGGGGACGGTAGTGCCCCAGCTTTGGTTGGTCCCGGCCTCATCTTGGAGGTACGAGCGTTTTTTGTAGTTTTGAGTTTGATTTTGATTTTGATTTTGGCAATTTTTGAGAGATTGGCTGATTTGTTTTTTGCTGTGTTTTATTATAGGCTTGGTTGTATGCTTACTTCATCCCTTTGTGTCCGAGGACTACAGGTGGTGTCCCTTTGACCTACCCTGCTGTGAGGGGTTGGACGGGGGCTCGGAAGAAGTCGATTAAGTCGACTTATGAGGACGGCCGGCGTCGTGTGAACGCCCTTCGAGTTGCCGACGTAAGTTGCTGTTCCTTACTACACGGAGGTGCCGGCCGCTGTCAAGGAGCTTCTGCGACCTCGCAACACCCAGCGCTTGTACTTAAAGACGGCGATCGAGCCGGTTTGGTACTTAGGCGAGCATTTAGCCCATCAGTGCCTTACTGAGATCTTCGTGGTAACGGTCGACCCGCCTAGGGTGTTGTTCGAGGAGTCGGCTGCCGACGAGGTTGAGGAGCACCTTCACGGTCATGGAGGTGAGAAGCTGTTGTTACGAGACGTTGACTATGACACCTTCCTGTCAAGGCTTGCCTGGTACCCGACCGAGGTAAGTTTTTCCCTTTTCTTTTGTTTTCACTGTCTCTTTTGATAGGAGGGTTTGTTACCTTTGATGCGGACCCGAATTGCAGGGGGTCGACGCGTTGATGAGGACTTAGCCCCCAGTTTTCCCGGCGGAGACCACCTTTCAGGGGCTGGGTGGTGAGGAGCTACAACTGCGTTTACCAGAGCCTGCGGTTGCTGAGGTGACCGACGTTGGCATGGAGTAGAGGTTGGTCGTTCGGAGGGTGAGTTCCTGACTTGAACATTTTTCCTCATTCGTGTTTTGCCTTGCACTGTATTGAAGGACCTTTTTGGCTGTAGGTGACGACCGTCAGTCATCAGGCTTTGTGGCAGATGGCTAACCGGTGGAGGACGCTTGCCGGTGACCTGGCTGCAAGGGAGGCTCGGCTTTCGCAGGTACTTTTTGTGTGTCGTTTTTGTGTATTTTGTGTTGCATTTCACGTTTTTAGATCTTGATGATCTGTATTGTATTTTGCAGAGTACTGCGGGTCCGGCGGAGCTTGCTCGGGTCCGTGCTAAGTTGGATACAGCCAGGTCGACGATCGAGGCCCAAGGATTGGGGATCACCCGTTGAGACCAGGAGTTGAGGCGTCGTGAGGACGAGTTACGGAGCCGAGATGCGGAGATTGCTTCTCTCAGGGCTCAGTTGGCTGCAGCGGAGGAGCTTCATGTCGAGATGGAGCGCGAGACGCAGGAGAGTTCTCCGGAGAGGGAGTCTGAGCAGGTGGTAGTGTCTGCGTTGGCGGCGACTCCTCGTGAGACCGGGACTGGTCCGACGGGAAGCGCTGAGTAGTTGTAGTAGCTTGTCCGTGTCTTGGACTCTCGCTTGTACACATTTATATTTGGGGTGAGGCGGTTTGTATATATGTGTTTTTGGATTGTGGTTCATTTTGTGATTTTTTGGCTTTTTTGTGTTGTGTTTCGGAGGAGCGCTGTCGGCTGTCAATTCTCCTTTTTGCTTCGCACTAGTTCCTGCATTGTTAGTGTAGAAAAAAGGCAACAGGTAGCACGCAAACACGTAACAAGCATTTGAAAACAGAGTTAACTACAGTGATTCGCAATTAAAATTGAATTTTGGAATTTGAAAAGAATTTTGAAAAAATTCCGCGACAAGTCGTCACGTTTGGACTTCAAAAGGAAATGATTTGAAAATTGAGCAATTAACTCGTGTATTGAATTAAATTGCATCGAAATTATTGAAATTGATTTGTGACTCGAAAAAATTCAAACTTAAACCGTCGGGGATGAATTTTAGAAAATAAATTTACGAGTATATTTGATTTGATTTTTGTGAGGTCAAGACTCGAATTTGTGAGTGCTTGAATTTTTGAGGAAAACTGATGTCGTGTTATCAATTTTCGATTTTTATTTTTTGCTGGGAAAATTGCGAAAAAGTGAAATTTTTTTCGGCATTTTGATTGACATGGAAGCGCTCCGTCGCGCATCGGGGCGACTAGCCCTTCCCCCTTTTAAAAAAAGAAAGAAAAATCCATATGTTTAAAGCTGCGTCATGGAAACCGTGTCGGATTTCGTAAAACGCGAAAGCAAGGAAATGTGAGTGTGAGGAAACACAAAATGTCTTGGACCATCCCGAAGAGGCGCGGGCATTCCGGCGGGAGGTTTGAGGTGTCAGGAGAAAACACAACTTGAAAGGGACAAGTCAAAGCGAGAATCCTGGGAAGGGGCCTAAAGAGGCGCGAGCTATTGGGTGATAGAAGCCGGCTCTCCCTTTTTTCTGAAAAATGCGCTGATTGTTATTTATAAATAGAGATGTTTGTGCTTCATTGTTTCATCATCCGAAACACCAAAACATCTCTACAAAACCTCTTCTTCTTCTTCCACAAAAATATTTCATGGATGCTTTTGAGAATGCGTTGCGACAATGGTGCTGGGATTTGCCGCCTCCCGAAAAGTATCAACTCATTTGCATGGGAGTTGGTCAATTGTTGCTGCTTCGTCAAGTCAAGGTGCAATCCTCATTCCTCGAAGCATGTTCTCGGTTTTGGGATTCGAAACACCATGTTTTCGTTCCCGAAAGATGAAATTTGTGCACTAGCCGAAGAAGTTGGAGCCATTGGTGGGTGGCCGGGTTGTGTTCTGGTGCTTCCTCCGACTCGGTTATGCTATAAGGAGAAATTCCGTTCAATGTTGCGCTTGTCGATGAGTCAAGTCAACTTCCTTCTTGCCCCACATGGTGTGGATATGGTGGCTCTTATCAACATCTTTTCAAACCGATTAGATGCCAATGTTTCGGAGGTGGCTAGGAGAAGGGCTATTGCCTTTCGCCTTGTCCTTGTATACCTCTTTTTCTTGATGCTTTGAAGAAGGAGGGGCTGAAATGCTATGGTAGCATGACCCTTGTACATGTGGTCGAGCAAATGGAGCATGGTAGAGATCCATCATGGTTGGTGCTTGGCGAGATCATCCAAGCTTTGGACAAGGAAGGCTCTTGTGGAGAAGCTCCTTCATTCGGATCCCCAAGGATCCTCCAAGTGTGGCTATTGGAGAGGCTAAGGTATGTAGAGCCTCCGGTTGATTCTTCTTCTTATTCCTTCCGTCACCTTACTATGAGGAAGAAGTTTTACTCGGATAGCTTTGCTTCTACAGAGGCCTATTGGGCCGCAAGATTGGCGGAGGAGGGTGGTCCTCACATCCGTTGGGTGGTGCCATGGTGGCACTTGAGGTCCTTCACGGGGTTGCCCGCTTCGGGTGCTAGTCCTCGTTCTTTGATGGTAGTGGTTTTGAAGGTTGCTTCCTTCATCTATCCCGAAAGGCTCATGAGGCAAATGGGGCGTCAACAAGAGGTGCCCGCTCAAGATACCCTTGTCCAAGAGAATGTCTTCCGAAACTCCGAGCTTGTGGAGGTCTTCGAAAGGTGGTGGGCCACCCGGCCACTTTGGGAGGTACCAAACCCTGTTGCCACGACATGGGTGACTCTCGCTTATGTCAAGTGGTCAAGAGCTCCGTCCTTGGATGAAAGGTCCAAATCCCGTAAGGACGAGGTTGTCGATTTGAAGTCTCGAGAGGTTGGCAAGGCCAACCGTGCCTTCTTTGAGGATTATGTTGATGGAGTTAGCCCGGATGTGATGAGGCCACCAAAGGGGAGGAGCTCGGGTCCCAAGAATATGGTGGGCCGTGCATGGCCTGTTTTGGGCCGAACATGGGGTCTTGCAATAGACCGGAGGCCGTTGCCGTTGTAGATCCGTTGAGGATCCGTTCTGAGGAGGAAATCCATGCTAGGCGAGCCAACAAGAAGAACAAGGGGAAGATGTACCCCGAAGGAAAAGGCAAGGGTAGAATGAAAGTGTGAAGATCTCCATTACCCTACTTTATTATTATGATGTATTAGTGTTGTAAGTTTTTATTATGTTGTACAAGCTATGTTTTGTGTTTTTTGTGCTAGTTTTATTATGTGAGGTGTTTTAGTCGACACCTTAGCTTTGACAAGTTGTAGACTCGTCGAGCTTTATTTGTTGTTGAAATTGTAATCCTTCCCATTATTAATTAAATAAGAGGATTGCTCGTGTCTAAATTGTGAACGCTTGATTCTTCCATCCATTTTGTAAAGGAAATTCGATTTGAATAATCCTAAACATTTGCACTTGGGAAAGTGGGATTTTTGTGGGAAGGGAGAATGGCTTCTTTTGTATTTTTGTGGGAAAGGGAATGGTTTTCCCTTTCTTTTTTATGATGGGGATGTTTTTTGTATGTGGGTTTTTTGTTTTGATTATGGGGATGGTTGTATCCTTCTTGCGTAAGAAAGGACTGCCTACGTATCCACCTGAAGAGTTGAAATCAAACCATGCTCGTAGTTCCAAATGTTTTGTAAATTTAGATTGGGTTTTGTGGTTGTATCCCTCAGGTATAAGAGGGACTGCCTAGGTATCCACCAGAAGAGATGAAATCAAACCATGCTCGTAGTTCAGGGTGTTTGTTTTAGTGCAAATGGATGTTGCCTTTGACAGGTTAAAGGACATTCGAAACGGGCAATGTGCCGGAACTTAGACTCGATAAAACATGCAATTTCAAATCAGAACACGTTTGAGGAACTTGACTTGAAAAGGGTTGAGGTGGTTGCTAGTTGTAGAACTAGGCTCAGGTCATTGGTTGCTATGGTTCAAGGGTAGTATTTCTTGAGTTGGTCTGAGTTGGTCGGGATTGTAAAATCCTCCCCATCTAGGTCACTCAGTCTCACTCCCCCCGAAAGTATTTTCTTGACCAGGTACGGCCCGGCCCAGTTGGGTTTGAATTTTCCCCTCGGATCGACAAGTAATGGTGCTCCGACCGAGTTGAGGACCAAGTCGCCTTCTTGGATGTTCCTGGGTTTGACTTTCTTGTTGAATACACGTTGTATACGTCGTTGGTATAGCTGGACGTTGTGCAAGGCGTTGAGCCGCCGCTCGTCTAGAAAAGCGAGTTGCTCGTACCTTCGACGGGTCCATTCCGCCTCAGGGACCTCACTCTCCAGTAAGATGCGTAGAGAAGGGACCTCTAACTCTACCGGTTGAACCGCCTCCATACCGTATGCTAGGTAGAAGGGTGTGGCACCTGTTGGTGATCAAATGGAGGTTCGGTATCCCCAGAGTGCGAATGGGAGCTTGCTTGGCCAACCGCGGTAGCTGTCTTGCATTTTCTTGATAATGGTGACAAGAGTTTTGTTAGCTGCCTCCAACGCTCTGTTGGTTTGGGGACTGTAAGGGGATGATCGATGTCGTTTGATCCTGTATTTGTCCATCAAGGCCCGAGTTTCTGCCCGGAAGTGAGATCCTTGATCGCTGATGATTTCATGGGGTACCCCATATCTTTAGATGATGTTGTTTTGGATGAACTTGGCCACTTGTGTAGCGGTTAAGATTGCATATGACTGTGCTTCCACCCATTAGGTGAAGTAGTCGATGGCGACGAGGACGAAGCAATGCCCCTTAGTGCCTATCGGGTTAACTTTCCCGATGATGTCGATGCCCCAGGTTGAGAAAGGCCAGGGTGATGTCATGGTGTATAAAAGGGATGGTGGTATGTGTTGTATGTTGGCGAAGATTTGGCAATTGTGGCAATGTTTGACGTAGTTACGACAATCGGCTTCCATGATGGTCCAGTAGTAACCTAGCCGCATGATCTTCCGGGTAAGCATCATTGCGCTCATGTGAGGGCCACATTCTCCGTCATGAACCTCTCCCATGACTTTTTTGGCTTTGTGATGGTCAATGCAAAGGAGGAGAATTCCTTGGGGTGTTCTCTTGTATAATTGGTCCTGGTTTATCACGAATTGTGATGCAAGCAAACGGATGGCTCTTTGTCCGCTTTGATCAGAGTTGGGAGGGAATTCGTTTTTGGTTTGTAGTTGAGGATGGCTTGGTACCAAGGTTCATCATGGCTTTCCTCATCGTCGTTGATGGCACAAATATGAGCTGGCTCGCTCCTTCTCTTGACACATAGGGGCATCGATTTCATGTCGTCAGGTATATTGACAAGTGCGGCAAGTTTTGCCATGACATCAGCAAATTGATTTTCCTCTCGTGGCAAGTGGAAGTAGTCGACTTGGTCGAAGAACTCGGCCTCTTGATTGATTTTCGCTCGGTACGGAGCTAAACTGTCACTTCGGATTTTCCATGATCCGGACACCTGATTGATGATGAGCGAGGAATCGCCGTGGACCCTCAGTCTCTTGATGCCAAGTGTGATGGCTGCTTGTAGGCCGATGAGGCATGCTTCATATTCAGCGGCATTGTTGGTGACGGCGAAGTCTAGTTTGACTGAGATCGGAACATGTTCTCCCTCTGGTGATATTAGAAGGATTCCTACCCCGAAGCCTCTCAGGTTAGATGCACCATCGAAGTATACGTCCCATGCGTCGGAATCAGCACAAAGGATGTCCTCGTCAGGAAGTGACCATGTGTCGGTCGTTGGATCCTTGGTGACGGGATTCTCTGCAAGGAAATCGGCGACTGCTCTTCCCTTGATAACCATGAGGGGCACAAACTTGAGATCAAACTCGGACAGCATGAGTGTCCACCTAGATAGCCTTCCATTTAGTACGGGTTTTTCGAAGATATATTTGACAGGGTCCATCTTGGAGTAGATGTGGACCGTGTAGCTAAGCATATAATGCCGCAGCTTCTTTGTTGACGATACTAGGGCAAGGCATGTCTTGTCCAGTTGGGTGTACCTTGTCTCGTACTCAATGAACTTTTTGCTAATGTAGTAGATGGCTCGTTCTTCGCCGTCGACCGTTTGTGCTAGCATTGCTCCCATGGCTGTGTCGGTAATAGTCAGGTATAAGGATAAAGGGATCCCCGGTTGAGGTGGCATGAGGATAGGAGGTTTGAATAGGAATTCCTTTATCCTGTCGAAGGCTTTTTGGCAGTCGTCGTCCCAATCGGTGTGATCGGAGGCGCGAAGTTTCTTGAATATTGGTTCACAAATCATGGTGAGCTTGGCAATGAAGCGGCTGATGTATTGAACCTGACCGAGAAATCCCCGAATCTCCTTCTCGTTCTTCGGTCGTGGCATTTGTTGAAGGGCTTTGATTTTGGTTGGATCAATCTCAATGCCTCTTTTTCTGACGACATGTCCCATGAGTTTTCCGGAGGTAACCCCGAATGCACACTTCTGAGGATTTAGTCTCATGTTATATTTCCGCAGACGAGCGAAGAATTTCTGAAGGGCGTTGATGTAGCCGTCCCGTTCTCTTGATTTGACAATCAAGTCATCGACATATACCTCTACCTCCTTGTGCATCATATCATGTAGGAGAGTGGTAGTGGTTCTTTGATAGGTTGCTCCGGCGTTGATGTGGCCGAAAGGCATGACCGTGTAGCAATATGTACACCACTGCGTAGTGAATGCAGTCTTGTGCATGTCCTCCTCAGCCATTTTAATCTGGTTGTACCCAGCATACCCATCCATGAATGATAGGAGGGCGTGCTCGGCGGTGTTGTCCACCAGAATATCAACATGTGGCAAAGGGAAGTCGTCCTTTGGACTCGCCTTGTTCAGATCCCTGAAGTCAACGCAAACCCGAATCCTCCCGTCTTTCTTTGGTACAGGAACAATTTTGGCCACCTAGTCAGAATACTCAGACACTTTGATGAAACCAGCCTTGAACTCTTTATCCACTTCTTCCTTGATATTCAGAGCCCATTCAGGACGCATCCGGCGCAGCTTTTGCTTCACGGGATTGGCTCCGGGCTTAATAGGTATCCGGTGTTCAGCAATTTCCCTGTCCATCCCAGGCATATCTTTGTAGGACCATGTGAATACGTCCTTGTATTCGTGGAGGAGGTCAATGAACAGTTCTCTTTCCGAGGGGTCAAGGGTTGTCCCTATCCTAAGTTCTTGAGGTGTGTTGTCAGTTCCTACGGTAATAGGTTCGGACTCCTTAATGACGGGGGTTCTGGTTTCCCGTTTGTCAAGTTCTTTGGCTAGGTGAGGTGGGTAGTCACTCATGTTAAATTCCTCATGGTCATTCAGAATTGCATTGCAGTTGAATTGAGACGAGTCATAAGCAAACTTTGCGTTCATTAAGTTGACACGAGCGAAAGGCTCGGAGAGGACAGACATCTCATGGTCGGTCAAAGGCGATACAGCAGAGGAGGTGGCCCCTGGAACAGGCTCCAGGTTGTCACCTTTCACGGGAGTGGGGATGACCCTAGTAGACTCAGCCTCTGAATCAGCCACGACTTTGTGATAAAACAGCGGGAAGGGGACCTTGACCAGGACATCAGGAGTGTTACGATCTATGACAGACTCAGATTCAGATTCTTCTTCACTTCCCTCCTTGAACATTGGGCCTTCTCCAGTTGTGATATTGAGAATGCGGCCTTGGCGATCGGTCCACTTGACGATCTTCCTCCATCCCTATGTAGCTTTCTTCGGGTCAGTGTCGGAGATCAAGGCGGTTGGGTCAAATTAATTGTCCTTCAGAGCGATGTTGATAATGTCCTCATAGTCGAGGCGCTTGATGTTGTCCTCTCCAAAGAGGAGAGTGACAGCTTGTCCGTCGAGGCATGAGGACGGCTTAGACTCAGTTGATGCAGCTTCGGTATTGTTACGGATGAAGTAGCAGTCCTGGAAGACTTCCACACCCGGGTACTTGACCTTAGCCACAGAGTCATAGATCGGCTCCGGAAAGCCATGGTAGAGCTCGGACTCTCCCTCGGGGATAAAGTATCCATTGAGGGTCAGATGATAGGGGCGGAGGATAACCCCGTGCTTCTTGCGCTTTCGAACTAGGAGGTTCATTTCTTGGATATCTTCATCGGTAGGCTCGTATCCTAGCCCGAAGGGGATGTTGGGGACCTTAGCCTGTTTCAAAGGAGGCAAGGTGCTTTTCAGTGGATTGAGAGGTAAACCCGGGAAATAACCTTGACGCATCAGAATGCGGTTGATTGTGAGGTTGGCAAACGGGTCACAATCAAAGGGTGTTGACTCGTCAGTTATGGCGTTCACGGCTTGGAATCCCCACATTTCATTATCGTCTTCCTCAATGGCTTGGGAGGCTATTCCTTTTCTCATGACAGCTTTGATCGGGGAAGCAGGAATTGTGATTGTTTTCCCGTTGAAGGGGACCCTGATCTTTTAGTGGAGAGTTGAGGTAACTTCCTTGATGGCGTGAATCCAGGGACGTCCCAGGAGCATGTTGAATGAGGCGTCGATGTGGACCACCAGAAAACTGGGTTGCCTTTCCAGTGGTCCGGTTGCGACGGTTAGAGTGATAAGCCCTGCGACCTTACGACGAGTGCCGTCATAAGCGCGTACTCCTTGATTTGTCGGGACCAAATCAGCTTCTTTGATACCTAGTTTATGAGCCGTTCTGAGGGGAATGACATTCACCGCGGATCCGTCATCCACAAGATGAAGGAAAAGTAGATCTATATACTTACATATTCATATATGTTTTAATTTAATTTGTCATAAAATTAATGATTGATCTTATGCATGCAAACATTAAAACAAAATAAGGAAGAAACATTGTTCTTAAATTGTGATTTTCGGTTTAATGGGCACAAGAGAGATCACCTTTCTCTCTTGTTCTTGAGCTTTCCCTTTTGTATGAACTAAGACCCAAGTGTAGGATCTCTCCCAAGGATTTATACCCAAAGCTTACTCTTAATTAAAATTAATACTATGAATACTAGATAATATTAATTTTGTAGAAAATTGACCCAAAAATATTATGGAACACTTAATATTTTCGGTTTTGGGAGGAGGAAGAATGGGAGCTTTTTATCTCTCTAAAACTCAAAGAATTAGAATAATGAAGAATGAATTAATTACACAAAACATTTTATGTATATTAGATAAAATAAGAGGAAAAACCAATTGGTTTTTCCTCTCTCAAAAACCGGGTGGTAGGGGGGGCATTAAGGGAGCCAATGCATGCACTTGTTTATCTTCACAAGGTAAACTAGGGTTGCATGGCTACTAAAGCAAGCAATCATTATGTTTACCACTAATTTAAACAAACACAATATTTGCTTAAACCACCCCTTAATTTCGGTACATTTGATAATATGGATTCCATATTATTTTTGTCAATTTGTCAATATGTCACATGTCATATGTAACATAAATTTGTTATGTATTTTTAACATATTAAAAATCAACGTATTAATAAAAATACGTCATATACAAAAATCGACTTAGTAATTCATAATTACTTGTACCGAAATGTTTCTCCAATTATAAATCACAATAAATTGTATTTATAATAATTCATTCAAATTTAATTGTTTCTTTAAACAATAATTTCATCTGAGTAATGATACAATTCAATTACTCAGACCGTATCTCATTTAATCAAATTTCAATGTGATACGTAAATTTTACCTCCAAAATCGTCCGTCAATTTTCAAGTAATTTAATTAACTCGTAACGTTATACGATTAATTAAATGATCAATTAAGAGTGTTGCCCTATAGGTATGACCTAGGGGATCAACTGATCACCACCGTCACACGACAGTAATGTCAAACTCTAGTCAGCCAATCATTACCGATATATGTTGATCAGTTGACAGTAAAAATTACTTCCCAATTGTATTCATTATAATGAGATTTAAACATGTGATCATCATGATCAACATTCGTGATCGCATTATTGTCGGAGGACACATATTCCAACAATCTCCCACTTGTCCTCAACAAGTGTGCGTCACCAATTCTCTTGTCCTATTACTATCTCCCACTCAATGCAAGGTGTCTTTCAGGTCGTACTTGCAAGTGATCATATCGAGAGTGGTTTCCTCGATCTGGAGAATAACTGATTGACCGGATTTATCTATCATAGATACCTTCCGAGCGTGGCCACGCATTTCCAGTTCATTACTCCTCGAGTGGCCCTGAGATATTGTTATAACCCTGACTAGGGGTGGACAATTCCTATCGCACTCATTCCCTTCGACTAGCCACAGCCATCATAACCCAAAATATGCCCATTTGACCCCATTTACGAAGGTCGTAGTAACACAAATCAAAGTTAATCAAACTGTGCCATCTTAGGTGAATAGTCTTTAGTCAAAAGAATCGACTCATTCGAATACTATAGTAGCTCTCGCCACGACCAGGCTATATAAATTTGCCAGAACTCTATAAGCGGTCATTAGGCCCGACAAAATGTTCCTAACAGTCTGCCTATGTGATCGACTAGTCATCTCACATGACTCTATGGCACTTGAACTTGCCATCAATCGCATCACACTCTAGTCACTTCGAGACGTCACCTAATATAAGTAACTATGGGCAAATACAATGTTAATCCGTGTTCACTTTAACGGGGTTCAATTGTCTCCACAACCCGTTTGGATGTAACAAAGTATAAGGTGAGTTAATAATAACTCAAACGACAAATGTCGACATCACACTCGGGTAGTGAATATCATATTACAACCTTGTGATGTATATCGTAAGTGTAAACACTTATTGATTGCAATAGAAGTTTAACATGCCATGTGTCCATGTGTTCAAACTTCTTACACTTGCATTTTCCTTTACATTCATGTTCTCTCTCATAGCATGAATCTTACCAAGTACGCATCAAGGTTCCCGACCTTGGTTTCGGTTCTTTAACTTGAAAGAACCTCCTTATCGATTATCACATAATGAACGAATTTGTGATGAATGATATAACTTGTACTGATCAAGTACCCCATCCACACACAATGCACTAGGTATATGTTTTGCAGAGTCTTACAACAATTTGACAAGATGATTAGCCTAGCACTTCTCACAAGTCCTAGCATAGTTAGGAAAGATTAGTTTTGAGTAACTTATTCTCTAACTAAGTATCTTTCCTAAACTTCTTATTTCTCTTTCTAGCTTGAAAGGTTAAGGATTCTCATAAATCCTTGCATGTGAACGGATTTTCTATAATATGTGCAACCTCTTGACACACAATAGAGCATTCCGTCAAACACCGAAATCGCTCATCGGATTCTACTCGAGAATTCATGACGTTTCTATTGTGGCTTACCAATGAATCATCATGCTCTTATGCATATGATTTACTATTGGACATGTGAATGATTATTCTAATGGCGGAAACATTAGTTACTAATAATCATGAGATCAACCATTCATAGGTTCAATGAACGACCATGACTGCTAATGGCAATTCCATTTTCATCTATATGAATAACCTATGTGTATGTTGATATGATGTGTATCTCTTAATACTAATCCAACATCCCTTGATGTAATTGGATTCATCATAGTCCAAATTCATCCAGAATTGATAACTCAAAACTTCCTCTATGAAGGAAGGTGTTAGCTCGTCATTCTTTAATGAGTGGTGAGTTGTAAACATTCAAAGGATGATAGCTCCCACTAAATTCCATGTCTTCACATGATAATTTCCTAACTCCCACTCAATTCCACATATTTCGAAATTGACTTCTCAATCGAAACTTTTCAAGAATTGAAATATAAATTGCATTGCCAAGTTATTAAGATAAAACCATATATGTTCCCATCATATCCCTTCAAAATACCTATTTCGAAGAGGTCTCATTTTAACCTTACGGAAAGAGATATTAAATCTCTAACACACTCATGTCATAATGATGTGTAGCAATGTCATTATTCAAATATAAATAATATCTAGAACACGTCCTTCGAAATACCCTTTCGGAAGGAGGTTTAACCATTTCATAATGAGGTTAAGCAATGACATTTGCGTCGTTAAAACTTGGCCATTGAAGATATCGGTATATCAATCTTTGCAACTCGATCATAACTAGTATGTTACTATGATTCATTTAGGCTCTTAAGTAAATCTCAAGGTTGAAACTATTGGTCAAAATTTATCATATAGAACTTAGTCAAAAACTTGTTAAGACTTTACATTAGTCATTTTTCTTCCAAAACTTTCTTTTGGTTTCCTCGTGTAGTTATCATAAGAATATGTTCTTTCGATTACTTCACTTGGTCTCTTTGGTCATATAGAACTTACTTGAGACCATAGATCTCATCTATTTGGTATACTATGTAAATAGATATACCTTCATTCAAATCATTCTTTCTTGCGTAGATCTTCATTTACACAAGTACACAATTTTTATTTTGTCTCGTGTGTTGTGTCCTCATTGTGTTGTGTCCTCATTTTTCTCCCACTCTATCTTTAGAATAAATACACTATAGATTCAAAGATAGTATATGAGACACAAATAATGATGTTGAAGTTATAAGGAGAACTATCTCATAGATTGACTAATAGTTATAGATTTCGTAAGTGTACTTGGTGATTGACATTCCTTTAAGAGAGTTCATAGACTCAAAATCGCTTTATAAATGATCATACACAAGCCTTAAGCATGTGGACATATAATGAAACCCGTCATTATATTTGTCTATTAGATCACTTTAAGTTATATGTTTCTAAGAACAAGCATTTAAACATGAATTTTAGAACAAAAGGATAAAATAATAAAACGGGTGACTTGGGTTGCAAACCAAGTCACCATTATCCAAAATACAACCCATTATCCAAAATACCTTTCCATGTCAAACACGGAAACTTAAGGTTCTAAAATCCAAAACATAATTTAAAATAAGACAATGAAAAGCAAAGCTCCATGAAAGCTATCCCTAGCTTCTTGATGATTTCTCATGCTTGCTTTTCCTTTCCCTTGTCTTTGCTTGGTGGAGGCCCTATTTTCAATAAAAAGGGAGATACATTATCACAACTTTGCATCATAATACCATAGTTGAATTAGAAACATAAAAGAAGGATAGTCATTTACCTCTTTGGAGTGATCTTTCCAGCCTTAATATCACCAAGGTATTTGGAACAATTTCTTTTCCAATGTCCCATACCATTACAATAATGGCATTTATCAAGAGGACCCTTCTTGATTTTTGAAGTGCTAGCTTCACAACTCTTAGCTTTGGTGAAAGTGGGAGCTTGCTTCTTGCCCTTCCTCCCATTCTTCTTGAACTTCCCCTTACTCTTAGTGCTTATGTTAAGCACATCCTTTGGAGGGGTCACATTTAACCCCATGTCCCTCTCGGCTTGCACAAGTAACTTGTGCAATTCTTCAAGAGACACATCCTTATCTTGCATGTTAAAATTCACCCGGAATTGAACATATGCTTTGACTTTGGACAAGGAGTGTAGAATCCTATCTACAATGAGTTCTTTGGGGATTTCAACCTTTTGAATTTTCAAGGTCTCGACAAGCTCCATGAGTTTGAGCACATGAGGGCTAACCTTTTGGCCCTCTTTGAAGTCGAGATCAAAGAATGCCGCGGCCGCCTCATATTTCTCAGGAATGCAATGAACTTGTGCTAATTAATAAAATTATCAAAAGACCTCCTAAAATCATGAAACTTGGCAGTAATTAACCTTAATATAAGAACTAACTTTGAGTAAAATTCCAGGATTTTTAGAGGAATCAAAGTATTTTTAAAACTAAACTGAACTGACTGACAGACACAATAGACTGTAAATGAGTCAGTTCTGGAATGGTGACTGAAAGGAGGGAACTTTGGATATAATTATCAACTGAAAACCCACAGAATACTCACAGGGAATTTAGCTAACAATTTGGAGTACTTAAGTTAAGAATTTCCACAGATTAACACAGGAAAGACTCAACTGAAGCAAACAGCAAAGCTAAACAAACCACGGACTCAGCACAGGAAGGTTTAGACTCTACTAATAGGTACTTAATCAATAACCACAGTCTAAGCACAGGTTATTATCAAGCTTGACTCTAATCTACAGACTAAGCACAAGTTTAAGAGGTTTAAATTTGAGAGAAATCTCATGTTTCATTCATAAATCAGCAGTCCTACAACAGTCTGAGTTAGGGTCCTTATATAGGCCTTTTTAGGTTACAACTTGAAAGGAAACTACATCCAAGGGTCAGGATTCTTCTTCACATGCTGGTAAGATTCCAAATACAATATTACAACGGTTTAAAAGCTCTTAATTATATACTGGAATGAAAACAAAAGAGAAATGCAGGTGACAGTGACAGGTTGTGGTCCTTTGCTGCATTGCTGGCTTTTCTGTTGAATGTAGGCACTTGAGGATGAAATGATTGGGTCCTTGGCATCAGAGTTGGCTTTAGTTGCACCTGGTAAAGGGTGAGATAAGCCAAAAGTCCTTTGATGGCTTTTTCCCTACTGTTTAGCTAAAAATGGAAAGGTTACTTTAGTTGTTTGTCATTTGCTGCAGTTCTGTCCAGCTTGGGTTTCTTGGACTTGCATTGTGATTTTTCCTTGGACCCCTAAGACTTTTCTGAGCCTAATTCAGTGACCAACCAGCTGTACATGGTGGTAGCTGGTGGTGGGCTTGTACTCATACTTATTGGCCACTAAACTTAGCTCAGTTTGGCTGGTTCCTGAGATGGGTGTGGTGTTGCCTTGGCTTGCTTGCTGATGTGAGGTGTCCTGGTCAGTGGCTCCTGCTGCAACCTCCCCTTGTTGAACAGGGCTTGTCCTCAAGCCTGGTGGCTCCTCTCCCTCAGCATCATCATAATATGGACTTAGATCACCTACATTGAAAGTACCATGCACCTCATACTCTCCCGGTAGATCCACTTTGTAGGCATTGGGACCAATTTTCCCGACAATTTCAAAGGGGCCATCAGCTCTTGGCATTAACTTGTTCCTTCTTCTTGCTGGAAAACTCTCTTTTCTTAAGTGAACCCAGACCAAATCCCCTGGAACAAATTCTTTCTTCTTCTGATGGACCTTGGACTGCTTCATGTATTTCTCATTGGCTTTCTCAATTTCCCTTTTCACAGTTTCATGGAGTCTCAGCACCTGTTCTGCCCTGGCCTTAGCATCATGATTCATCTCATCCCTTGGCACAGATGACAAGTCTATAGGCATTAGAGGGTTAATCCCATAGACAACCTCAAAAGGACTGTGACCAGTAGCAGTTGATGGTGATCTGTTGAAGGCAAATTCTGCTGCTGCTAACTTGATGTCCTAATCTTTCAGACTCTTGTTGACAAGACATCTCAGAATCCTACCCAATGTTTTGTTGGTGACCTCAGGTTAGCCATCTGTTTGGGGGTGGTGAGATGTACTGAACAACAGTTTGGTTTTAAGCAGCTTCCATAGAGTTTTCCAAAAGTAACTCATGACCTTTGTATCTCTATCTAAAACAATTGTTTTTGGAACTCCATGAAGCCTCACAATTTCTTTCAAGTATAGTTCAGCAACACTTGCAACATCTTCTGTTTTCTTGCAAGCTATAAAATGGGCCGTTTTACTGAACCTGTCAACAACAACCATGATTGTATCTTTTCCTCTTTGTGTCCTTGGCAATGCAACAATAAAATCCATTCTTACATCCTCCCATGGCTTGCTTGGTACTGGTAATGGAGTGTATGGACCAGTTTGGAAAGAACTCTTAGCCATTTGACAGGCTGAGCATCTCCTGAAGACATTTTGGACATCTCCTATCATTTTTGGCCCATAGAATTGTTCCTGCAGTATGTCTAGTGTCTTTTGAACACCAAAATGTCCTCCCAAGCCTCCTGAGTGGATTTCCCTGATCAGGAGATCCCTGTAGGAACCCCTTGGCACACAGAGTTTGTTTCCTTGGAATAGAAACCCATTTTTTAGCATATATTTGTTCCCTGGAACCTTATGCCCCTCCATTTGTGTGATCCACTCTTCAGAGAAGTCAAAGTCCTCCTTGTACATTTCTTTCATGAACTCAAAACCAAGAACCTTGTTTTCCATAGTTGACAGCAAGGAGTATCTCCTTGATAGAGCATCTGCCACTACATTTTGCTTTCCTTCCTTATACTTGCTGGAGAAAGTGAATGATTGCAAATATTCCACCCACTTGGCATGCCTGTGACTCAATTTGTGTTGGCCATTTATGTACATCAAAGCTTCATAGTCAGAATGCAACACAAATGGTTTTGGTTTCAAATAATGTCTCCAATGCATGACTGCCCTGATAATTGCATAAAATTCTTTGTCATAGGTAGAATATTTCAATTTGGCCTCATTCAATTTCTCACTGAAATAAGCTACAGGTTTCTGAGCTTGGATTAAGACTGCACCAATGCCTACACCACTGGCATCACACTCCACTTTAAAGAGTTGATCAAAGTCTGGCAATTTCAGGATAGGAGTCTCACAAATCAATTTCTTAATCTTCTCAAAGGACTGCTGAGCATTCTCAGTCCATTGGAACTCTCCCTTCTTCATACACTCAGTAATTGGAGCAACAACTGTACTGAAGTTCTTGATAAACCTCCTATAAAATGAGGCTAACCCATGGAACCCCCTCACCTTAGTGAATGTCTTAGGAGTTGGCCATGATTGAATGACTGCAACTTTTTCCTGATCGACTGTAATTCCCCTCCCAGAGACAATATACCCTAGGAATGCTACTTCTTCAACCATAAAAGTGTATTTTTCCAGCTTGCCAAACAATTTTTGATCCCTGAGGATCCTGAACACAGCTTCAAGATGTTCCAGGTGTTCATTTTTGTTGCTTCTGTAAACCAAGATGTCATCAAAGTAGACCACTACAAATTTGCCTAAACATGGCCTTAGCACCTCAGTCATTAGTCTCATAAAGGTGCTTGGTACATTAGAAAGACCAAATGGCATCACAAGCCATTCATAAAGTCCATGTTTAGTTTTAAAGGCAATCTTCCATTCATCTCCTTCTCTTATCCTGACTTCATGGTACCCTTGCCTGAGGTCAATCTTAGAGAAGACCATGGCACCACTAAGCTCATCTAGCATGTCATCTAACCTTGGGATTGGGAACCTAGACTTGACAGTAATGTTGTTAATGGCCCTGCAGTTAGTACACATTCTCCATGTCCCATCTTTCTTTGGAACAAGTAGAGCAGGGACTGCACAAGGACTGAGAGATTCCCTGACAAATCCTTTGCTCATAAGTTCCTCAATTTCGCTTTGTAATTCTCTTGTAGCAGCTGGATCACATCTATAAGCTGGCCTGTTAGGAAGCAATGAGCCTGGAACAAGGTCTATGTGGTGCTCAATGCCTCTCAATGGTGGCAACCCACTAGGCATCTCTCTGGGAAATACCTCCTTATACCTCTGAATTAAGGGCTTAACTTTAGCAGGCATTTCAGGGCTCCCTTCCTTGCTTACTTCTTTGGATAGTAACACCTAAATAGGCTGTTCTTGCTTCATTTCTTTGATCATGGCTGCCTTAGAGAGAAATAGCCAACCATTGCCCTCCTCTGTCATACTTGGACTTCCATAGTTCCTCTAGTTAGGTGGTAATGGGATCAGGGTGACCTTCTTGCCTTCATGCCTGAAACTATAGATGTTATCCTTCCCATGGTGGGTGGTATTCCTGTCATACTCCCATGGTCTCCCCAAGAGTAGGTGTCAGGCATCCATTGGGGCAATATAACACAAGACTTCATCTTTATACACCTTCCCAATAGAAAATGGAACCAAGCATTGTTTGTTCACCCTTACGTCTATCTGCTCCCTTGTTCAACCATCTCAACTTGTAAGGGTTTGGGTGCTCTTGAGTTGTCATGTTGAGCTTGTTAACCATGGAATTTGATGCAACATTTGTACAACTTCCCCCATCTATGATCAGGTTACAAACCCTTCCCTGAACTGTGCATCTGGTTCTGAATATCAGGGACCTTTGATCAGCTTCCAAAGGTGAGTGTTGGGAATGCATGACCCTCCATAAGACTAAGCTGTGACCTGTGTCAGGATGGGCCACAACTTGCTCCTGTTCTGGTTCTTCTTCAGTCTCCTTTTCTTCCATTATCAGGGTCTCATCTTCCTTATACTGAACCAAACATTCCCTCTCCCACTGTTCTACCTCCATTGCTGTCAGGGTTCTCTTAGAAGGACAGTCCTTCCTAAAATGGCCATACCCTTGGCACTGGAAGCATTTAATCTTCCCATCAGTCACAGGTGGGTTGGTTTTAGGATTCATAGGACCCTTCCCTTTATCTGGTGTTGGTTGAGTTGCAGGTTTTGGGTTCTCTCCAATCCTAACCCTAGAAAAAGGTTTGAAAGTGGGTCTGGTAAGGGGTTTGGAAGCAGTGACCTTGGCTTTTCTCATCTTTTCAATCCTCAATGCCAGGTTGACTGCCTCATCAAAGGACCAAACTTGCTGCATTCTAACCCTTAAAGCAATTTTTGGATCTAAGCCCTCAACAAACCTAGCAATCTTCTGTTCAGGCTTTTCAGTGACCTCACATTATAGGGTAAGTTGTTCAAAGCGCCTAAGATAAGACTCAACAGATTGTTGGTCTTGCTTTAGTTGGGTTAACTTAATAAATATGTCCTGTGTTTAATCTTTAGCTATAAACTTATCTTTCAACTTCTTCTTAAGTTTTAGCCAAGATTTAATGGGTTCCTTGCCTTCCCTAATTCTCCCAAGACTAACACAAGATGGAATTGTGGTATGACCTTGCTCTGATACCACTTTGGAGTGTAATGCTCAAGGGTTTAGATAGATACAGCAGCCAAATTAGCAAACCAAAGACAGTTTTTCAGGAATGCAATAAACTTGTGCTAATTAATAAAATTATCAAAAACCTCCTAAAATCATGAAACTTGGCAGTAATTAACCTTAATATAAGAACTAACTCTGAGTAAAATTCCAGGATTTTTAGAGGACTCAAATTATTTTTAAAACTCAACTGAACGGACTGACATACACAATAGACTGTAAATGAGTCAGTTTTGGAATGGTGACGTAAAGGAGGGAACTTTGGATATAATTATCAACTGAAAACCCACAGAATACTCACAAGGAATTTAGCTAACAATTTGGAGTACTTAAGTTAAGAATTTACACAGATTAACACAGGAAAGACTCAACTGAAGCAAACAACAAAGCTAAACAAACCACAGACTCAGCACAGGAAGGTTTAGACTCTACTAATAGGTACTTAATCAATAACCACAGTCTATGCACAGGTTATTATCAAGCCTGACTCTAATCTACAGACTAAGCACAAGATTAAGAGGTTTAAATTTGAGAGAAATCTCAGGTTTCATTCATAAATCAGATGTCCTACAACAGTCTGAGTTGAGGTCCTTATATATGCCTTCTTAGGTTACAACTTGAAAGGAAACTACATCCAAGGGTCAAGATTCTTCCTCACATGCTGGTTAGAGTCCAAATACAATATTACAACGGTTTAAAAGCTCTTAATTGTATACTGGAATGAAAATAAAAGAGAAATGCAGGTGACAGTGACAAGTTGTGGTCCTTTGCTGCATTGTTGGCTTTTCTGTTGAATGTGGGCACTTGAGGACGAAATAATTGGGTCCTTAGCATCAGAGTTGGCTTTAGTTGCACTTGGTAAAGGGTGAGACAAGTTAAAAGTCCTTTGATGGCTTTTTCCCTACTGTTTAGCCAAAAATGGAAAGGTTACTTTAGTTGTTTGTCATTTGCTGCAGTTCTGTCCAGCTTGGGTTTCTGGGACTTGCATTGTGATTTTTCCTTGAACCCCTAGGACTTTTCTGAGCCTAATTCAGTGACCAACCAGCTGGCCATGGTGGCAGCTGGTGGTTGGGCTTGTACTCATACTTATTGGCCACTAAACTTAGCTCAGTTTGGCTGGTTCCTGAGATGGGTGTGGTGTTGCCTTGGCTTGCTTGCTGATGTGAGGTGTCCCGGTCAGTGGCTCCTGCTGCAGGCGGACACTCGCGTAAGTTCTCAAATGGGGGCATTTGAGGGGTATTTATAGGAAAATGAGTGGTTGTGTGAGTTTTGAGCGACGTCGCGGGTCTTCGAGTTGTCCTGTCACTTTCACACAAATGCAATCATAATTTGTTCTATCCTAGGATTTTTAGTCACATGTTTGGTACTTGACCATTCATGAATCCGGGAAATCTTAGTATTGAAGGCTTTGAATGATTTGTTTTTGGTGGTTGACTCGGTTTGACTCGTTGTTGGAGTCGGTATTTGAATTTTTGAGTCGGTTTTTGGTCTGGTGTCGGTTTTGACTCTAGTTAGTGTCATTGCGACCCCGTCGTCGTGCATTAAACACTCCATGTACTTTTGAAAAGTTTTATTTTTGAAATCGTTTTAAGTTTTCCGACGTAAAGTTGTACACGAACTGTCGATCAAACGCCGCGATTCCAAAGCATGTTATAGTTCGATAGTCATCGGGTGTTTATTGGAGTCTCAACAGATACTGGGTATCAACAATAAAAAAGAAAGAACATCACTCCAAGGCTGGCTCCTCCATCTCCTTATCTCCACTTTCTCATCCGGATGTGCCCGCTCCAATTGTACCCTCACCTGTTGTAGCACCTGTACCAGAATCTGCTCCCACTCGCCATGGTGCCAAGCAACCGTAAGGGTAACTCGTGGGGTCCCCTCATGTAGTCGGATCCACACCAAAGGAGTGGAAGACTCCACTGTCATGTCCCACACCTCTCCTCCACACTGGTTGGGCTGAGGCGGTCCCAATGCCCTGCACATAAGCCATCTCGTGTAGGTTCCGGAGCGTCAACATGGTAGGTACCCTCTCTGTGAGCTCGCTCACCCACATCTCAGGGATAAAGAACGAAGGGTTGCTGGGAAACTGATGCTGTGGAGGCACGGGCTGCTATGGCTGGGTCTCAGCGACTCTCTCCCTCACCCGTCTCGGACCCCTCCCCACTCTAGGTTATCGATCCTCATGTCTAGCCTGATCCCCCTTAGTCGGCTCTTGCATCACCTCCAAAATATCTGCATCAATGAGGTATTACTGCCGAGTAGGAGTCTCCTCATCATCATCGGAATACGATGCCACTACTGCCGCCGTCAAGGGCTCAGTCACGGGAAGGTGCTCGGGGTCAGGTATCCTCATCCAACTCATATCCCATACTCTCCCAGCCAAACCACCACCCTCCAAAGTTCTCAGCCATTTCTGGTCGAGGAAGTAGTCTCGGTCCAAGGTAGGCACCGATGGAGCCATAGGTGTAAGGGCCGAGGAGGCCTCAAAGGTGGTCAACCGCTCAGCTAACCGTGTGGCAATGGCGCCACAACTCAAGTATCGGGTCCTAGCGGTGGCCATCAAAGCTAGGCTAGCACAGACAATGGCCAGGGCACTGTAAGAAACTCTAGGGGCTCAGGTGGGGTTGAGATAGGCAACTAGCAACGTTACCTCATGTGAGTTCAACTTACTCACATCCTTCAGGTCATAGAGCAGACAAGTCAAGGCACGAAGAAAGATCTTCAAAGTGACATGTTGAACGTCATTTATCAACATGTTACTTGAGGTGGGGGCGTTCTTACCGGTCATACAAGCCATGTAACTACTAGCCCTGCACTCCGTCGGGATATCCCTAAGGGCTCCCTTCTCCGGTCGGGCAAGGCCAAGATGGGTAGAAAGCATGTCCTTGGTTAAGAGGAAACTAGTGTTCATGAGACAAAATTATACGGTCCTAGCTGCCACATCATAGGTGAAAGAGCTCATGAACTCTAAAGTCAAGAAGGAGTAGGAATGCTTCCTAAGGCGATATAAACTAGTCAAACCCAAGGTCTCAAATTTATGCCTCACATCCGTCTCTACCCCAAGGTCCTCTAAGATGGTGGTGTCGATACATCGGGTTGGTTTCATGCGACGTTTCTGTAACTCGACAAAAGCATCTCTTTTCTTTAAATCAGCAAAGACAACGGTAGGATACTCAGGCACGAGTGAAATAGTGGGTCCCTGACTCCCCTCACCAACCTCGGGCTCAGAAGTCCTTCCCCTCTTACTCTGACGAGTGCCAACTGCTGGTCTCGGCATCTTGAATGATTAGCAAATGAACAGAACGAATTGATCAAGAAGGGAACCAAGAAATCAAGCACAAATTTCACCAAGATATGAGAGAAGAATATGTTGGTAGAAAGCTAGGGTTTTGAGTAAGAAGGAATAAGAGAAGAAAGGAGATTGGAGAGTATAAGAATCCCGCGTGAGTCCAGGTACTGTAGCACTTACTCGATCAAGTAAGTTGGGTACTCGATCGAGTGGCCTCTACTCGATCGAGTTGGAGCTACTCGATCGAGTTTTCGCTGGCAGTTCCAACTTTTCGATCTAATAACTCAATAACTAGATCGAGTAAGGTCTACTCAGTCGTGTAGGTACTCGTACTCGATCGAGTAAGGTTAGGAACGAGGTCAAGGGTTACGAATTTAGTTAATAATTCCTGCAAATCAACAACTCGTGTCGGTTCCAAAGTATATTTGGAACTTGTCACCGATTATTTCATCTAATTACGATACATTATTACTACTCGAACGTAACATAACTATTTCATCCAAACCTTACACGTATCCTTCCATCCTATATCAAACATTATGCAAGACAATTCGCTATTATATCAGCTTATACATATATACAATCAACACATTATTCCACGGTTGCTTACGCATTTGCAAATTCAGTTATCCGACTTGTGTTTACACTACATTGAGCATCCATCTAGCAATAACTATCATATACTACTCAAGTTTGCTAAAAATTTCAAACATGTCACGACAATTCATCCATTGCAATTCCAAATATTACTTAACAACTTTTATTAACTAAAACGCATATAAAGACTCACTACTCATTATCATCACTACATTATCCAATACTCGCATGCAACTCCTAGCATATACACCATCTTTACCGCATCCATGTTGGGGTAGTGTCCTCCTCAATAGTGCGTTTACATACTAAATCTCGTACAAGGAATATAAAGGATTTATATTATATTTATTTGTCAGCTGGTCAACGTTAATCGGTAATGATTTGCTGACTAGAGTTTGACATTAATGTCGTGTGACGGCGGTGATTAGCTGAACCCTTTAGGTCACACCTATAGGATGATGCCCAAATGGATAAACTAATTATTTATATGAGATATAGTATAATTAGTATCTTGTATATATAGACTTTTAAGTCGTGTGAATTTATTTTTGATGACGAGTTACGAACTCGGGCCAAGGGGATTTATTATTTAATTATGTGATCATTAATTAATAAATATTAATTAAAATTTATTAAATAATAGTTAATTAATTAATTTTATACGGTATATGTATATGTTTTGAGGCGGAAGTAATTAACTATTTAATTTTACAAGAGGTTGTAAAATTAGCTAATAAAGGTCCATAAGACACATTTTATATTGATAGAATGGTGTAATAATTACTTAATAGTTAAGTGATTATTAGTTGTTAATTTGTATTATTTAAATGTTAAATAATCAAATTAATATTTAATTATATAAGATAATTAAATATAAAACTTATAAGCATTTGTGGGACAAATGTCGAAAATCGAAATGGATCAATTTTTACTCAAGTGGGCTGGTTTTTTATGGACACTACATGTGTCAAGTTTGCTGACACATAACTCTAGTGTTGTCCCCTTGACTTGCCTATATATATCCCCCTCATTAGACATTATAAGGGTAGATTTTTAGATTAGGGGTCTTATTTTTCTTCATTTTTTCTCATCAAAAGTTGATCAAAATGTTTGTCATCCAACAAATAAATTCACAAATAATATTATACATCAAATATTATTAGAGTAATAATATTTGGAATAATAATATGCAAGATTTAATACTACTATTATCTAGTTAATAATAATAGTATTTTTGGGCTAGTCTTGGGTGCAACCAAGAGGAGATTTTCTACTATGGAAATTTTGGTGATGGAGGATCATCCATGATGTTTTAAGCTCAAGAACAACACAAGGAAGGTGACCTTGTGTTGTGCCCATATTTTACCTAAGCAATGTAAGAAATTTCTACCTTTCGTGTTTTCAGACGATCTTTTCTTTATGCATGTAGCTAGATCTTTTAAGACTAAAACTAAAGTAATTTTTGTCACTAAATAGAGAAGTCTAATTAGGGGTCTAGCACCTACAAGTGGTATCAGAGCTTTGTTGTTGCATGCATGTCGATTTTTGACATTTTTATCGAGTTATAAGATGACTTTATAAAACCGGAATTTTTTGTGTAAAATAGTTTGGCACGAAAATTTTGGTTGCATGTATACATTCGGACCTAAAAATGGTTTTGGTCAAATTTGGTTAATTATGGAATTTTATTGCTAATTAATAGATTTTTTCGATTTAAGACCGTCTTAATATGCATAAAATTGGTTAATAGTTAACTAAAAAAAACTTGCATGTTAATTCTGGCAATGAAATTTTAATATATTTCACATGCATGGATTACTTAGAGTAAGTAAAAATTAGAAAATTAATTTGATTAATTTTACATGATTATTGATTTTTAATAGTTAACTATCAATAAAATGTGATTATATTGGTTAAAAATTGTTAAAATGTAATTATTGGCATGAGAAATTTATCTAAGGTTACTTGCATGAATTATACATTGCATGTAAACTTAGAAAATTAATTTGATTAATTTAATAGCTTCAAGACGCGCAACGGGTGCAATGGTCTCGTCATAATCTATTCCTTCTTGTTGATTATAACCTTGTACCACCAATCTTGCCTTACTTCGAACTATGACCCCGGCATCATCTAATTTATTTCTAAACACCCATCTGGTTCCAATTACAGATCGATCCTTGGGTCTAGGAGCTAAGTGCCAAACTTTGTTCCATTCGAATTGTTGATGTTCTTCTTGCATAGCTATAATCCAATCTGATTCTGTGAGAGCTTCCTTAATATTTGTTGGTTCGATTGTTGATAAAAACGAATAGAAGGAGCATAAATTGTTCAAGGATCGTCACATTTGAACATCCTTTTTTATATTACCAAGAATGCTTTCCATAGGGTGTGAACTCTTGTATTTCCATTTTGTTGAAGTACTTGGTTCTTCATCATTTGAACTTGACCCGACTTCATTTGGCTCAGCATTTAAGGATGTTCCCCTTGAATCCAATCCTGGTGTTGTAGTTGAGTCAGGTATAACTTCAGACTCATTACCTTGAATTGGATTCAATGTTATAGTAATATCATCAATAACATTGGGTTGAGGATCCTTATTTTGAGACAAAGTTATAGTATCATCAACTATAACTTTAGTTTTCTTCGTCTTGTCATTTGAAGAATGATCAAGCTCATCGTTTGTTCCTTCAATCTCATTATCCTCAGTTTCCAATTCTGGAGGATCATTTCTAGAAAGACAAAAATCAGGTTCATCCATGTCTTCTTCCTCATCATGTAAGGGCTTATCGAACACGTTATCTTCATCAATGATAACATGAATACTTTCTTTAATACAAAGTGTTCTTTTGTTGAAGACCTCATAAGCCTTTCTATGATATGAGTAACCTATAAAGACAGCTTCATCACTTCTGGGGTCGAACTTACTTAACCTATTCTTACCATTGTTATGAACAAAACACTTACTCCCAAAACAACAAAGATGAGAGATATTAGGTTTACGACCTCTTAGAAGTTCATAATGGGTTTTCTTTAGGATGGGTCTTATCATAGCACGATTATGAATATAACATGAAGTACTAATGGCTTCAGCCCAAAAATTACGAGGTAGACCACTACACAAAAGCATTGTACGAGCCATATCTTCTAGTGTTTTATTCATACGTTCAACCACACCGTTTTATTGTGGAGTTCGTGGTGCAGAAAAGTTATGTCCGACACCATTAACTCTACAATATTCTATAAAGGCTTAATTATCAAATTCGATGCCATGATCCGTATGAATAGAAATAAGGCTAGTCTTATAATTATTTTGAACTAGTTTCATAAGACAAACAAATTCATCAAAAGTTTCATCTTTTGAGTGAAAAAAGATAGGCCATACATATCTTGAGTAGTCATCTACGAGGACAAAGACGTACCTGGATCCTCCTCTACTGCTTACCTTCATGGGACCATATAAGTACATATGTATCAACTCCAAGGCTTGATTCGTGCTTACCACTCTTTTAGGCTTGAACGATGATCACACATGTTTGCATCGAGCACAGGTGTCACACATCTTCTCTTGGTCGAACCTGATTTTAGGTAGTCCTTGAACCAAGTCCCATCTCTTGAGTTTATTCAAAATAGGTGAGCTAATGTGACCAAAATATTTGTGCCACAAACAAGGATCATCAAGAGTAACTTTCATGCACGAAAAAGAGTTAGTAGGCACAGCATTTAAATCTACCATATACACATTTCTTTTTCTTTGGCCTTCAAGAATAATACTACTAGTACCTTCAATTATAATGCGACAAACATCTGCATGAAATACAACCTTCTTACCTTTGTCGCATAGTTGAGATATGCTAAGTAGATTATACTTGAGACCATCCACTAGATAAACATCACTAATTACGTATGATTTAGAATTTCCAATTTTGCCCACACAAATCACTTTACCCTTCTTGTTGTCCCCAAAAGTCACATTTCCTCCATTGAAAGGTTTGACTGAAAGAAACAAATTCTCATCTCCAGTCATGTGTGTAACACCCCCATATTCAGAGGAGCCTTAACTAGGCCTTCCTTAGCATATAAGGGCGTTACCATCTCGGTTGCCCGAGGTAAGTAATCATCAAAAGTCGATAAAACAACATTTATAGTTATATTACAAGCGTTATAACCAACTTAACAAAATAAAGGTACAACTCATTGGCTACACTCTATTACAACCAAATCTCGTGAAGACTCATCCCTGCCCGGACTCCAGCTATCAACGACATCAACACCTGCTAAGACAGACTGCTCACCATAAGGGATCACGGCAGACACATAAAACAACAAGACAACCACACAAGGTCAGTACTGAGATAAGACATGACAATACTAACAACATCTATCAACACAACACAACACAATCAGTCACACACACAATCACACCCACTCCAACCAATCTCCGTCACCGACTGTCCACTGGACAAGCCCTGCCAGTGGGGGACCGCAGCCGTACCCACCAAATCCCCGCTCATCATACCGAGCGATAACCTTGTCCCATTAATGTACACATCCCCTCCCGTGGCGGGTTCCACGGAGGGCGAAACTGGGGCGTGAAGCCACTCCCGCAAGTGACTCCACTCAGCCGAGGACGCACCTCGAGAACCAGAGACAAACAATCACAGACAACTGCAATACAACGACAACAAAGAAACTGTATATACCAACCGGCTACCGCATATACGCTGCCACACAAACACAACCACAACCACAATACAATAACAATGACACGACAACCGACTCACTAGACTATCCACAGAAACTGAGTAGGCGAACCTACCTTTAAGAACCTGCAACCACTCCATGCCAACATACGAAATATCCAGCAATCATGCAAACCCTATATCCACAACACAATCATCTAACAGTACCAAGCAAACCCTAACTGCAAAGACAAGGATACGGATGATGATGACGACATACCTACAAGAAGAAACCTGGCAAAAGACCGCTACCCGACTCAAGCTATGCTCTCCTAAGGCACAAGAACCTTCAAAGGCTTTCATGGAGGTTATATGGTGAAGGGAAGGGAAAGAGGCGACCTAAGGATCTGAAGAAATGAGGCGGAAATGATTTGCGGATTTAACAAAACGCGATTATAAACCCTCGCTGAAAACCCGTTACTCGATCGAGTGGCCCACATACTCGATCGAGTGTCCCCTACTCGATCGAGTATGCAAGCTACTCGATCGAGTAGCCTCTACTCTATCGAGTACCACACATAACTCACAACCCAAGGTAACTCTGACACACACTTCTAAGGACTATTGCCGCTCCCAAGGTCAGTCAACGCTGGTCAAAGAGTCTCTAAAAGGGCGGGTATTACAGTCTTCCCCCCTTAAAAGAACTTCGTCCCTGAAGTTCAACTCACCCAACCAAGGCACATAAAACGGAAACAAAACAACATCACTATCTTTTTTTTTTTGCATAGGTTACTACTCCCCGGAAATACCATCCCCCATGTCATCATCATCACTGTCTAACGCTTCATATAGATCGACCTCTACGAGCTACTGCTTGAAATACCACCTTCACCACACGAACCGGCACAACTAACGATTACCCAACACGCTACGAAGTTACACTTTCACTAGCAACAACCAACAACGCGAAACATGTCACTTTAGCACCACTATGTTACTCGACTAAATAATTCTATTCCAACACATGACCTCATGACTATCTTTCTATGACCGCCTTTTAAGTATAATATTCAACTTTACTTCAACATACAAGTTACTTCCACTAACAAGTGCAAACAATTATACTTCCATACAAGAGATGTGACTAAAGTCGTAGAAAACGTTATAAACAAACAACAACATAATTTAAAAATCGGCCTTTTTATTTTGCGACATTACTCTTCCCCTCTAAAAAGGAACTTCGTCCCCGAAGTTCACCACCAAATTACTACATATGTTACTTACTACTTACATCTTGACATATATCCAAACCATATTATTCATTATTGACATTACTCATATTACTCGTACAACCAGTAAACCATAAAGATATATGCAACCATATTCGAATAACTAACCACCGTCAAGAAGGCATGTACATATCATTTGCATTTGTATATATGGAAGGACACACTTCCGGTGAAATATAACTAGTAGACAATACGGATGTAAAATGAATGCAATAAAAACAATTACAACTTCACGATTCGTTACAATTACGCCTCTAAAAACCAAGCACGACCTCGAACATATGAAATTAATGGTGCAAACATTATACTAATCATTAATAACCATGTTAAACACCAAACATGTAATTATATAACCATTAAACAATTTTAATTAGTGAAAAGTTCATGTAACAGTGCTACTTGATCGAGTATGTAGTGGTACTCGATCGAGTGCCCGCTACTCGATCGAGTGTCTTGGCTACTCGATCGAGTAGCCCTGAGATCAGAATACTTCATTTCTGTCACACCTGCAGCTACTCGACCGAGTATGGGGTACTCTGTCGAGTACCTACAGGTCAAAATCTTGGAAAATCCTGTCATAACACCACATATATATATAATCGTCACATAACGCGAGTCGGGATGACTTCCCGACCCCCAAAATCAATCCTGCAACAAGGTCAAACCAGCAAATCCGGCTTATGGCCATCCGTACAAATCCAAAATAAAAGTTCTAACTAACAACAACTACCATCATCCAACACTATCGACTATAAACAAGGATAAAGAATAGGAGTATCACTCCTTCTGCTGCTGCTGCTCATCCATCATCTCATCTCCACCACCATCTCCTCCCGAGGTGCCTGCTCCCGACGACCCAATACCCGCATCAACCCCTGCTCCAGCTCCAAGACTCACATACCATGGGGTCAAGCCACCATAAGCAAAGGACTGAGGTGTCCCCCAAGCTGACTGATCCACCCCGTAAGAGTGGAAAACCCCACTATAGTCCCCGACTCCACTCCACCACACTGGATGCGGTCCCTCGGTCCCAATCCCCTGAGTGTACGCCATCTCATGCATATTCCGGAGTGTCAAAGTAGATGACACTCTCTCTGCCAAGTAGCTCGAATGCGTCTCCGGGGTGTCGAGGTAGGGGTAACAAGGAAAAGGGTGCTACTGCGGTGGTGCTGCCGGCCGTGGTCTAGTCTCAGCGGTCCTCTCCCTCACTCGACGAGGTCCTCTCCCCAACCTGGGCCTCTCCTCCACTGCCGCCGCGTTTTCCCCCTTCTTCGGCTCGGGCATCACCTGGAGGATCGTGTCATCAATGAGGTATGTCCGCAACTGTCGAGGTACATCATCATCCTCCTCCTCCTCATCGCAGTCCACAACTACTACCACCGGGTCTAACGGCTCTGTCGGTGGGAGGTGCTCAGGAGCCGGAATCTTCATCCAGCTCATGCCCCACACCCTCAATGTCAGGCTGCCATCAGCTAAAGTTCTCAACCATTTCAGGTCGAGGTAGTAGTCTCGGTCCATAATAGGCACCGGTGTAGCCAGAGGAACATACTCAGAACAAGCCTCAAAGGAGGCTAGCTTTTCAGCTAGCCGAGTGGCGATAGCACCACAACTCAAGTACCGGGTAGTGGAAGTAGCCATCAACGCAAGGCTAGCACAGACCATGGCAGGAGCATTAAAGACCACCCTCTCGGTTCGCTCCGGGTTGAGGTAAGACATCATGTAGATACCTCATTTCGGCACCCCTCGCAAACCACCCGGTGATGATTGGGCCGTATGTTTGGTACGCGGAACGATTTGTGACAGTTCGTAAGTTTATCGTCAAGTGATTGCTCAAACACTAATGTCTACCTCTTAATTGTCATCTACGTGCCGATACGGTCGTTTTGACAGTAATTAGAGTACATTTGGAGTCCGGGCCTAAAACCGTCTTCATTTTCTAATAAACGTTAAATCCCGAGTCAGAATGTTCTGGAATGTTCCGGATATTTCTATTCCATATTTTATAAATATTTCACAATCTTTATTATTTGGTAAACAATTTCCCGTAATATTCATACAAAATATTAAGGAAAACCAAATTATCCCGTTATTCCATAAATTAAACACGGAAATCTTTCTTCCGCAGGAGGAAACCACTGGGAACGCAGCAGTGCCGCGCCTCTTCCAAGAGACTTGTGATGGATCTGCGCCTCTTCTTCCCGTGTCCTTTTCTGCGTATATTTCGTATCTTTTTCATATCTTTCCGAGATTCACTTCCAAAGTCTCTCCGAAAACCCTATTCCTTCACGTGATTAGTATAAATAGGAGCCTTCGCTCCTCATATTTCTCACGCGAGTGTCCGCCCTTCTCTTCTCCCTTTGCATTCTAGACCTTGTTCTTACTTTTTGGCATCTACGTGCTTGAACATTCGACCACGTAAGCTCGGATCCTTCTGAGTACCAGCCTCGTTTGCATGACCGACCAATTTGACCAACTCCACAATAATCAACTTATTTAATCTTAATCGTTTTCCTCTTACGAGGGCACTTTCGTTACATTCGAGTCAAGCATCACTAATCGTAAACTTAGTTCATCTCGTTTCGTCAAACACGTAAGTCTGAGGATGTAAATCTCTCTTTTATTTATTGTCCTTTATTGTTGTAATCATATTGTAAGATTTATGTCGAAAATACTTGTTAAAACCGATTTATAAAACCTCGTTTAAAACCCTTTTTACGGATTACCAGAAGGCAAACCGTCGAGAAAGGACGCAGCAACTGTTGCGCCTCTTCGAAGGAGCGCGATTCTCGCGCGCCTCTTCGTGAGGCCGCGATTCTGCTTCCTTTCTTCTTCCTTCGTCCTCTGTGATTCGTTTTCTTCATTTGTTTTCATTTGTTTTTTGTTAATTCTTTGTTACGACAACATAATAATTTCACATGTATAATCATCATCATTAACACATTTAATTCGTCATTAAAATATGGCTTAAATCCCTTATAATCCAATATTTGTGGGTTTTTGTCATTAAAATCAATCCGGGTTGTAGAAATTCGATTCGTTCATATCGGGTTTCTGGAATTCCATCTTTGATATATTTTCATCTGTCTTTTGTCATATTCGTCATTAATTTGCCATTAGTTCGTCATGTTTAGCCAATTTAGTTCACCCATGTCACTAATCAATCGCTCGTTCATGTAATTAATTCATCTTAAATCCGTCTCATCCATGTTTTATTGCTTTTATGACCATCAATCATATATAAATAACCTGTTAATCACTTCCATCCGAGTAAATATATTAATCGATCATTAAATTCACCAATTAATATTAACGATTTGCAGTTCCGGCTTCATAGCCAGAACTCACCCTTGGAACAGACGCAAAGAATCGCTGGCGCCTCTTCCAAAGGGCGATCTCTTCGCTTTGTTCAGGTTGATTTCGTCTATGAACTTCCGTTCTGCCTTGACCTGTTTACTTAGCTTACGTATAATTAACTATTATTCGTATTATCGCCTACTGATTTGTTCGTTAATTCTTGTATTTTTTCTTTTTCTCAAATTATCCGTTTTAAAGGTATTTTCGACATAAATCAATGAACCCAATGTAATTATTGTATTTTTCATTATTGTAATTTTATTTATCATATTTCTTGTATCATTTGTATGCCTTCACCTGTAATTGAGCATTAAATCCTACTTCGACATTAATTGTTTGCTAAATTACGTGTTAACCGACTTAGACTAATCTTCACATGCTAGGATTAAAACTTGGATGTTGCATTGCATGCATATAATCGACAATATATCGAGTATAGATGATGTCCCTAATCATTAGTAGAGGCCGCTATCGAGGCGGGCGGGATTAGGTGTTCGATCAAAAGAGCTTCCTAATACATACCCTCACCCCTTACTCCAGATCTCTGTGAACATCCGTGTTCATTGGCATCCACGAGAGTCATTCTAGACATAGAATGCTAAGGGTAACGATCGCTTGGTATTCATGTCTCTACTTTGTGTCTTGACATGGCACGAGGTATTCGAACGGTTTCCAATTTTCCACAATAAATTGGTGGCGACTCCACAAATGCAAACGCTTGTTCTTCTACAAGCGCCCCCGTGGGCCCATTGTCCACACATCAGAAGCAGTATCTCATGATTGTTCAGTTTACTAATATCCGGTCTATCATAAAGGAGGTTCGAAATAGAACGAAGAAATATCCTCAAGGTAACATGTTGAACATCATTAATCAACATGTTGCTTGAGGTGGGAGCTGGCTTTCCGGTAAGACAAGGCATTAGGCGGCAGACACCGCACTCAGAAGGGATCTCACTGATGGAATCCTTGGGAGGCTTGGCCAACCCAAGGTGAGACGCAAAAAGGTCCATGGTCAACAGGAAACTGGTGTTCATCAACCAAAACTCAACAGTTTGTGCAGCTGGCTCGTAATTAAACGAGCTCATAAACTCCAAGGTAAGAAAAGGGTAAGAATGCTTCCTCAGCCGATACAACCGCGTGAATCCCAAAGTCTCAAAGATGTGACGGACATCCGTCTCAATTCCCAAGTCCGTAAGAAGTGTGGTATCCACACAACGGGTAGGCCTCATTTTGCGTTTTTGCAACGCCAGGGATCGCTCTCTCTGTTTAAAGTCTACAAACACCAGCGAAGGGTACTCCGCTACCGCGGGTACTACGGGTCCACTACCTTCCCCAAGCTCGGGCTGTGAAGCCCTCCCCCTCTTACTCTGACGGGTCCCTATGTTTAGTCTCGGCATCTATTTCAGCATACAATTTAAACAAACTTGCATAGGCATGTAAAGCACATAATTCACACAATTGAACTTTGAATACTCATCTAGGTACACACTTTCACCAACAAATTCCCAATTTGATATGTATAAGTTCAGTTTATGGCATTCAGACGATCTCTATGATTGTTAAAAGTTTAACCTAATAAACATAATTTACTCAACCAATTCAGCTATCATGGCTTGGCTCACATGCTACTTCATGTACATACTTGATAACATGTGAAATGTTCATATATGTTCATAGAAAGGCAACTTAAAACATGTCATCATCGACCTTCAACTTTAGAAGCAAACAAGTCAATTGGACTAGTCAGACGGTCTCTACAGCTGTAACAAATTGACATATTCATCAAGAATTAACATCACGATTACTATACTAAAGTTCATCTCTTGTATATACATTCATATCCAACACTAAATCCCAAATATAGAAAACGAATTTCAATTTGGGGCACTTTTAAGACGGAGTTTTAAGGCAAGTTTTAAGATGAAAATCACCAAAATCCAACTCCTAGCATAGTATGTGTAACATATAGTACTCAATTACATCATCCAACATGTAGAAAACAACCAAAAATCAATTTTGATTTTGTAAACCCTAGAAAATTCGTCCCCAAATTGGCAATTTCTATGCTATTTTTGGAGGGATTAATCATTAATAATCATGAAAGGGAAGCATATGAATCACATTACAACAATTAAAAGCAATGATTCGCCCATATAAATCGAAATTTCAGTTAGTTCTACCATTCTAACAAGTTCAAAGTGATAAAACATGTAAATAAGGAAGAAGTTCATACCTTGATTAGATAGGAAAGTTAAAGAACGAAATTAAACAAAGCAAACAACCCAACTAATCACCACCAACACAAGAAGAGGAGAGTTTTGAGAGAGATTTAGGACTTAGGGTTCGAATAGAAGAAGAAAGAATGAGAGGAATAAGAGGAAATAAGGGTTTTTAAGAAAGCCGTAAGAGGCTCTGTACTGTAGCCTACTCGATCGAGTGCCTAGGGTACTCGATCGAGTGCCCTCTACTCGATCGAGTAGGTGCTATTTCGTCGAGTATCTGCAGAAAATTTCCACATCCCGACGTCATAGCTCCCTAACTAGATCGAGTGAGGTCTACTCGGTCTAGTAAGCACTCGCACTCAGTCAAGTAAGGTTGAGTACTCGGTCAGAAATACGAAATAAATTGAAGATTCCTGCAAAAACAATATCGCGTGTCGATTCCAAACTATGTTCGGAATTCGTCACTAGTTATCATACTCACTCATGTATTACCATTACTACTCAAGCATATCATACCGTCTCATCAGATGAGATTCATGTCATATTACGCTACAACAAATTTACCCAACTCGGTTTACCTGCTACTGAGTCATTCATATGCATAATCACGTCATCATACCATATCTAAACTCGTCTTACCACATTGTTATCGGCTTATTCTCATGTTAATGCAAAACATATATTTAACGATAATTATTCTCATGTCATCTAAGTACATTCTACATAAACCAATTAAAGCTTAGCATGTTCCAGTTCCAATATAAACAATTTATTCCACATAATTAAACGCCACCCAAGCGGAAAGTTTCAATCATCAAGCATTGTATATACGCATCACTAATTACCAATTCTCGTACTATATCTCAACACTTCCTTAACTATCATCATTATAGCTACGGTAGAATTTATAAACTCATATAGGTTTACCATTACTGACAACTTCAAACAAACACCCACATATTCACTCTTCATACTATAGCATACACTTCCACACTTTTCACGCATTCCTATTAACTAAAACCTACATCGCATAAGCTCACTAATTCTATCCAATTTCACCATATACGATCCAAGTGCGACTATTATGTTTATACCAACTTCAACAAGACTCATCCACAGGTAGTCCCAACGAAATTAACATACACATTAGACATACACACGGAGTCCACATTCCCATACCCAGTGACTGGCTTAAGTACAATGAGGCCAAGATTTTGAAATGAGAGCACCTACTCACCCAAAATCTAGCATCAGCTGGGGCTCCCATTATACATACACCAGGTTCATTTTATTAGACTTACTACGTTCATTATTTTCATTAGTTACAGGTTCCAAAATCGTCGCTCTGATACCACTTTGAAACACCCCCATATTCAGAGGAGCCTTAACTAGGCCTTCCTTAGCATATAAGGGCGTTACCATCTCGGTTGCCCGAAGTAAGTAATCATCAAAAGTCGATAAAAGAACATTTATAGTTATATTACAAGCCTTACAACCAACTTAACAAAACAAAGGTACAACTCATTGGCTACACTCTATTACTACCAAATCTCGTGAAGACTCATCCCTGCCCAGACTCCATCTATCAACGACATCAACGCCTGCTAAGACAGACTGCTCACCATAAGGGATCACGGCAGACACATAAAATAACAAGACAACCATACAAGGTCAGTACTGAGATAAGACATGACAATACCAACAACATCTATCAACACAACACAACACAATCACTCACACACACAATCACATCCACTCCAACAAATCTCCGTCACTGACTGTCCACTGGACCAGCCCTGTCAGTGGGGGACCGCAGCCGTACCCACCAAATTCCCGCTCATCATACCGAGCGATAACCCTGTCCCATTAATGTTCACATCCCCTCCCGTGTCGGGTTCCACGGAGGGCGAAACTAGGGCGTGAAGCCACTCCCGCAAGTGACTCCACTCAGCCGAGGACGCACCTCGAGAACCAGAGACAAACAATCACAGACAGCTGCAATACAACGACAACCAACAAACTGTATATACCAACCGGCTACCGCATATATGCTGCCACACAAACACAACCACAATACAACAACAATGACACGACAACCGACTCACTAGACTATCCATAGAAACTGAGTAGGCGTACCTACCTTTAGGCAACTGCAACCACTCCATGCCAACATACGAAATATCCAGCAATCAAGCAACCTCTATATCCACAACACAATCATCTATCACTACCAAGCAAACCCTAACTGCAAAGACAAGGATACGGATGATGATGACGACATAACTACAAGAAGAAACCTGGCAAAAGACCGCTATCCGACTCAAGCTATGCTCTCCTAAGGCACAAGAACCTTCAAAGGCTTCCATGGAGGTTATATGGTGAAGGGAAGGGAAAGAGGCGACCTAAGAATCTGAAGAACTGAGGCGGAAATGATTTGCGGATTTAACAAAACGCGATTATAAACCCTCGCTGAAAACCCGTTACTCGATCGAGTGGCCCACATACTCGATCAAGTGTCCCCTACTCGATCGAGTATCCAAGCTACTCGATCGAGTAGCCTCTACTCTATCGAGTACCACACATAACTCACAACCCAAGGTAACTCTGACACGCACTTCTAAGGACTATTGCCGCTCCCAAGGTCAGTCAACGCTGGTCAAAGGGTCTCTAAAACGGCGGGTATTACAATGTGTCTTGAGCATCCACTGTTAAGATACCATTGATTGTTTTCTTTCACCATTACCTACAAAAGGATTAGATACAGTTTTTAGGTACCCAAGCTAAGTTGGGTCTTTTACGGTTAGTTACTCTATATACTAAATCCTTTCGTACCCAAACTTGTCTAATAACCGTATTTCTAAACCTTGGGTAGTTTTGTTTAGGAGGAGTTCTAGGTCTAGGGGATTCCCTGGGTCTCACATATCTGGTCTCCTTGTGTTTAGGTCTACTTTGTTTGGGTTGACAAGGAGTTTGTGAAGTGCTAGGCTTTTTGGTGTAACTAAAAGCCATGTCGTAGAACCAACGAAAGTTATTATTCCTGTCTTCGTTAGGTTCATCTATGGGGGATTCATAATCCTTGACTGTTGTGTTAACCGTTTTAACAAATTCGGCATTTTTTCGTATATCTTGTACACGTTTGACACAATTGTTTTGGATGTGACCCGTATGACCACAATAATTGCAAATCAAGTATTCAGGAAGATTAGCAAATTTTCTTTTTCTGAAATCGTGGTCATAAGGTGTTGATTTGCATTAAGAGTGATCTCTACGGCTGTAGCACTCATGTCCTAAACCCATCTTCATATTATTGTCAGATTGTTCTGTTAGGAAGTTTAGGACTTTGGTGCTACCTTCCCACTTATCATGGACTTTCCTAGCATGTAAAAGTAAGTCCTTCAGGGTTGTAATCTCCTCAAGACATTTCGTGTGATCTACATCATTATCCTTCTTGAAATTGTCACGAAAGTCTTGGAACCTTTTGTTAAGAATAAATACAACATCCGAATGTTGTTTCTTAACATTGAACATGTCAGTTTTAGATTCCTTCAATTGCTTTGTGAGAGAATCTATTTCTTTCTTTTGGTCTAAAATCACGGCTTCATTAGATGTGACTTTAGACTCTAAAAATTCTTTGGCTTTTCTAAGTTTTAAAGTTATAGCTTCATTAGCTATAACTTTGGCTTGAAGGCGCTTAATATTAAGCGTTAGGTCTGAGGTTATAGCTTCATTAGCTATGACTTTAGACTCTAGTTCCTTCTTCTCACCATTAGCAGTAACTAATGTTGTGGCTTTGTCTGCCGTAACTTTAGATTTTAACTTCTTAGCTTTTGCCTTTAGAGTATGATTCTCCTCAGCAATATCAAGAATCTGTTCTCTTAGATCCTTTAGTTCCATATCATGTTCATGACATTTGTCGAGGGATTGCTCAAATAATTCAATTAGGGCATTTTTAGATAGTTTTGTCTTGTCTTTAATTTTCTCCCATGTGGGACAATCCTTGATCATATGATCAGTTTCTCCTCACTTGAAGCAACTTCTGTTGGCAAATGATGATTTAGACTGTGTTGCTTTCTTATTGAAAGACTTGTTGTTATCAGTAGAAGATTTTGCTTGCTTGTTTGGAATGATTCTATTTTTAAAACGACGAGCAAACAATAGGGTCTCATCCTCTATGTCGGAGCTGACATCCTCGCTTTTCAAGGCCATGTTTTTACCTCTACTCGGTTCTGCTTCATCAGCATTTAGAGTGAGTTCATGGGCCATGAGGGCACCAATGAGTTCTTGATAGGATAGGCTCGCAAGATCTCTCGATTCCTCCATTGCAGTGACCTTGGCACGCCACTTTTTAGTCAGGCTCCTAAGAACCTTTCTTGCAATGTCCTCGTTGTCGAATTTTCTTCCTAGGTTTTTCAATTCGTTTATGATGCTAGAAAAACGTGCGGACATACTATCCAAGGACTCATTTGGCTCCATACTGAATAGCTCATATTTCTGTATTAACAGATCTATTCGGTGCTTTCTAACAATGGAAGTACCTGCATAAGCTAGTTCAAGGCCGTCCCATATTTCCTTGGCTGTTCAGCACGAAGAGAAGCGATCGAATTCTGCAGTAGTCATGCCGTTTTGCAATACGCTTATTGCTTTAGAATTCTTTTTTGGCCTTCTTGTAGTCAGCCTCGACATAATCCTCTTCCTTTTTCTCGTAGGTAGTGCCTTCAGTGGATGCAACCAAAATTTTATGCGGTCCGTTTTGAATAATCCTCCAGTACTCCCAATCATGACCCTTTACATAGTGACTCATCATGTTCTTCCATAAACCATAATTCTTCTGACGGGACACTTGAGGTATTTGGAATCCATTTATCACGTGATAGGCAGCGGAAAATAAAACGATAAGATAAATAAAGATAGACAGATCAGCCTCTTTGCGGTTAGGCAATCAAGAGCACGAGGGTATGATACCAATTGAAGAGTCTATCAATAGCCGAAATACTCAAGAGAGAGGGGGGGGGGGGTGAATTGAGGATTAAAAAACTTAGCCAACTTTTTCGATTGTAAGTAATTAATTATTTAAAGTTTATTGATTAAACTTTAACTAATCAACTAATCAACGAATTAAAACAAAGTGTAAATAAAAACGAAACACATGAAAGAGAAGAGAGACACACACGATTTTTGAAGTGGTTCAGTTTCACAAATCGAAACCTACGTCCACTATTCTCGATTAATAAATTTAGTACTTTTCTACGGATTACAAATTTACTAACCCAACTCGTACAACTAACCCTAGTTGTAACTCAAGTGAGTATCGTTAAATACTCGAGTGACTAACTTACGCTAATACTCGAGTGACTAAAAGTTCACGTTAATGAACGAGTAAGAAATCAATTAAGCACTATTATGTTATAACGATAACGAAAGAACGAATGCACAAGTTTTTGCTTTAAAATAACAATACGGTTTTTGCTTTAAAAGGCGGTTTTTGCTTTTTGAAAATAAATCAAAGTTATGCTCAAAGGTCTTGCATTCAAATGTAGCAAAGAGTAAAGTATTTATAGTAAAAGAGTAGCAGGGGTGAGAGGAATTTCGGTCTCCTTGAAACCCTAATATGGCCGAAATAATATGATATGAAAATAGAATCATATCTTATTATTTTTATCATAAAATCTTAGGAAAAAATATAAGTTGTTAATAGATTATGTTATCATATATTCACTCAGTATTCTTTCCTCAATACCCTAGATATACCGAATGAAAATAAGGAAAAATCATAACAACTTTCCTTATTTTATTTAAGCAATCTCTTAGAAAAGATATAGGATAATTATAAGATAATCCAATCAAATATATACTTATTATATTTTTCTTAATCCCCTAGATGACCGAAATATAAGAGATGTAAAAAAATCATATCTTATTATTTCTATCCTTAAAATCTTAGGAAATGATAGAGAATAACTAAAAGATAATTTTATCAATTATTCTCCTATTATCTTTTCCTTAAATCTTAAGATATGATAAGATTTTTCCATAACTAAAATATCTTATCATATATAACCATATCATGCTAAATATAAAAGATATGTTAAGATAATTCTAGAGAATAAAATCTTAACAATACTTAACTTATATTATTAGGTTTACACGAGAGTCCACACGGCTCATAAGCCTTATTTTTCGTGAAAACCCTAGCATGACACTAGGTTAGATTTAGGGTTTAAGAGTGGATAGTATTAGAAACCCTAATTAGTAATATGACTCAACTCATAAGATGATTTAACATAATTACTAATTATAAGCTTGAAATAAAACCACGCTCAATATGAATATAGGCTTCCTTGTAAAATAAATACTTTTTTGCTAAAACAATTAAAAGAACCAAAAACATTTTTCAAAGACAATTTGAAAACATTTTAGTCATGTATTGTATAAACTTGATATTTCAATGTTATAGTAGAAGAGCTATAACATTGAGCTCTTATATAAGCAATGTTATAGCTGTGAGGCTATAACTTTACCAATCTAAGAAGTTCATTATTACGTTACCATTACGAGATAACCACCTACACTATTCTAATCTTCTTAGAAGATCTTAGAATGTAGGCTTCTTCATTATTCAAGCTTGATTAATCTTTAAATGAACTTTATCTTCTCATGAATGCTTGAATAATACTTTAACAGTTGTAAAACCTTGATCCTTGATTGAGGGCTTGATCATGAATGCTTGAATGCTTGAATAATTCCTTAATGCTTGCGATTAGTAAGTCCAATCTAAAAGACTAAACAAACAATTACGCGCAACGAGTATATAGAATATAAAGCACTCTTGACATCATCAAAACATAAACATATATATGTATATGGTTCAATACCTTTTTACCTCGGGTAAGTAGGGTAATAAATGTTATTACATGTAAAAGTTGGTTGGACTCAACGGAATTGCAAGATTGGTATGTCTGGCATCACCTGGGCCCAGTTTTGTGTTCCGGGGCTAGGAGATGGATTTACTAGAAATTTATCGACCGAGAGTTTTGAATGTAGTATAAGTCAAAAGGTTGACTCACCGAATTTATTTAGATCTCGTATGTCTGGCGTCACCGGGCCGAGGTTTATTTAGAGATGGATCTCGGGATCATTTATATAATTTAGGTGAGAGATCATTATATAAATGCAGATTCAAACTTGATAAAATTGTTTTTCAAGTATCTATTAACGATGAATGTTAAATTTCCCACTTACTCCGTTATTACTATTTTATATCGTGCAATGATTTCAAGTCAATTCGCTCCTCAATCCATAAACCGATAATCCGTTATGCATGAAAATAGTTTTCTAAGGGTATACGGTAACTTAAATTTTCGATTATTCGACTTTTCGCCATTTTACCACCATAGCTAATGACAAAAATTTGCAATTCTTTTGATCCTCATATTGTCCGTTGTAAGGGTCTCTTGTGAAGAGTATAAACGGGATATTACCTTAGTCAAAAGTGTTTTTATTTTGCAATATCATTTTATTTACAACAACGATGCTAGAATCTTATTGCTCATAAGATAAATGTTTTCACATACTTAAATTGTTTGAGCATGTAAAAGTGTCGGAACGAATTAGTAATATGATTTGTTTGAAATCATGATTAACCAATTACCACATTCACTTCATAAAGTTTCTTAGAAGTGAGTGGGAGCTCTAAGAGGGGTGTATATATCTTAATAGTTAAGATTATGTTGAGGTTCAAGAAAGAATTTGGGTTGGTTAAAGAATTGGCTCAAAGAAAGGTTAATGCTAAGCTATTGTGAATAGCAGCACCTAACCTTAGTTCGATGCCAATCCTGGCCAAACTTGTTGTTATTAAATATGTATGACATTAGTAGATATAATACCCCTAGTTTTTTTTGAAGAATAAGAAAGTTGGGTGTGTGACACCTAATAGGTTCCTTCTTCTCTAGATATCTATATGATTGACATTAGGGGTTATTATTATTGTTTTTCGTACAAGGGATGATAATCGTGTGACGATTAGCCTTAAACTAATGTCAACCTTCTCATAGGAAATGGAACTAGGGTAGTTATCATTTCATTATGAGACATATAAATGTTATTATGTACTTAATCTAGTTTTTGGGTTTCGAATTGTGCTTTAATAAAGGTTTTATGTAAGACACATAGGTTTTTTTTTTTGGTGAAATGTGAGATGTGTATATATATATGTATCAAAAAAACCATATTACAAGGAATCTAAATTACAATATATAGAGACCCAACTATTTCAAGTTCGAATCCCATAGGGACCAAACTTACAGTCTAATACCCTACTTATCAAGCCAAACTTCATCTCTTCGACTCATTTTAGCGTTACATTTGAACTTAATTATTTGCCTTACCCCTTCTATGATCTTCTGAGCCACCAATGAAGGGACCATCAGTATGCCATTAATCCTGGGTGAGTTCCTTTGTGCGCAGATATTATAAATACAAGCAGTCAGAATAATAGCAGGGACCTGTTGTTTCAGTTTGCCACCAACATTGCCATAACCACCAGCCATGGCACCAGACATCGAGATGAAAGCACCACACCAATATTGAATGAGGGCTACAACAGCTTTGCTATAATCATATTCAAAGAAAAGATGTGGTTGTATTTCAGTTGCGTTCTCACAAATGCAGCAGGCATCAGTGCTGCAACAGCCAAACCTGTATAATTTCTCCCTAGTATTCATCCCAATATGCATAATTAGCCAAGTGATGAAAGCATGTTTAGGTACATTCCAGCTATTCCAGACTGTGTTGTACCACCATGGTTTGTTTTGATGCAGTCTCAGCCAATCATATCCACTCCTTACAGTATATCCTTTCAAATTAGGTTGCCACTTCCCATCAGTATAGGCATCTTTCATTAGTTCCTTAACCTTGCAAATGCTCTTCCAGGTCCAAGCAGCATCTATAGGAGGACTGTAAGAATGTCAGTCATGCTGTTTTATGTAAACCTGATTAATCCAACGTATCCATAACCTGCCAGCCTTAGAGTAAATCCAGTCTACCAGCTTAGCAACAATGGCAACATTCCAAACTTCAGCTTTCTTGATGCCAAGCCCACCCTCAATCTTTGGCAAGGTGATAGTATCCCACCCTACCAGAGGTACCCTATGATATTCAGCACTTCCATCCCATAAATAATTCCTACATATGGCCTCTATCCTTCTTATGATACTCTTAGGAAGTATGAAAATGTTGGACCAGTAGGAGTAAAGTGAATTGAGGACAGAGTTGATAAGAGTGAGCCTACCAGCATAGGAGAGTTTTTTTTCTCCAAGACGCGTATCCTGTTAACCATTTTCTCTACAAGAATGTTACACTCCTTTTTAGTGAGCTTGGTAGGTTGGATTGGGACACCCAGATACCTGAAAGGCATCTATCCCTCAGCAAATCCAGTCACTTGTTTAATATCCTCTTTTAATGTTGCTGCCATACCATCAAAGTATACCTCAGATTTTGAACAGTTCATGGACAAACCTGAGGCTTTTGAAAATGTTGATAAAGCTCTGAGCAAAAGCATCACAGACAGAGCATTTCCATTGCAGAACAACAAAAGATCATCCGCAAACATCAGATGGAATAGCTTAAGTTCTTTACAAAGGTGATGATATTGGAAAGGCCATTTATTGGTAGCATATTTGATTGTTCTTGTTAGGTAGTCCATACAAAGAGTGAAAATCAAGGGTCAGATAGGGTCCCCTTGTCTTAAACCTCTTTGGCCATTGAAATAACCAAAATTGCTGCCATTTAGAGATAATGTGAATGAAGTAGTTTTGATGCACGCCATGACTTGCTGACAAAAGATGGTACGGAATTTCAGGCCCAAGAGAAGATTTTCCACAAAATCCCATTCCACTGTGTCATAGGCTTTTTGGAGGCCAATTTTGAATAAGCATCTAGGAGACACAGCTGCTCTGTTATATAACTTCACAATGTCTTGACAAATCAAGATATTCTCTAGAATAGATCTTCCTTTAATAAATACACCTTGATTCTCATGAACAATGTCAGGCAATGTCACAGACAGTCTGTTGTAGAGCAATTTTGAGATAACTTTGTAGATCATATTGGAGCAGGCAATAGGTCTGAAATGTTTGACTGAGGTAGTGATGTGAACATTATTTGCACACATTTAATCCCCTAATTGAACCTATTTTGCATACTATTATAACATTCCATAGCCATTTTATCCGTCAAATGCTTTCTATTTTGCTTTCCTAGTACATTTCGTATGTTTTGAAGGAAGGAAGATAATTAGGCGGAAATTCCCGTCTCCCGTGCATATTTGGAAGCTTTTTGATGATATTAGATAGACTAGTATGAAGAGGAGGCAAGAATGGTGACCAAGAATGTAGGAATAAAGAGTATATAGAAGGATCATAGGGTTAAAAGCAAGGATGACGAGAAGGAAGGCATTACAAGAATAAATTGCCCGGAACCAAACCTAGAGTTGCTCCTTTGGCTCTGAAAGTATGCTAGATGAAACGGCGTCGAAAAATAAAGTGATCTAGGCTTTTGAATCACTCCAATAAGAGTCCGGATGAGAAAATGACGCCCGTTTTACAATCCGAGCTCAAATAGAGAAACTGTCCGCCAGGACGAGCGTCCCGAGACCCAATCCGCTCGTCTCCTGCAGGACGAGCGTCTCCCCTTCAAAGACGCTCGGATTGTTTGACAGACAAGAATGAAGAAGAACACTGCTTTAAGATCCGAGCGTTCGTGCTTGATCCGCTCGTCTCCCCCTGCTACAGTCCGAGCGTCCCGACCAATAATCCGCTCGGATTCCTTCACAGTGCAAAACGTCCTCTTCCTTGTTCCACTCGAGATGCGCATATTTTTGAAAGACTAGCAAAAAGGAGACTCGCATATTTCTTCGAGAGGAGCACTTCCTCAACTCAACAATTAGCATTTTTATTTACCAATCTACCTTGCTTAACCTAATGATGTACTACTATATATACCCCATTTGTAATGCTCTCTTAACCAAGTTCCAACATTAGAAATTCCTCTTAGGTTAGATTAGGAGTAGATTAGAATAGATTATCCTTTAATCTTTCCACAAAATTATACATTAATCTTTCCTTAATTATTGTTCAAGTTTATTATTTAAGTTTATTATTGGGTAATTGAAGATTATTGGGTTATTATTGGAGAATTGACAACTCTTCATCAATCAATCAAGTTTTCTTCTATTATTCTTTGCTTTATTATTTGGATCATCTTAAGTTGGTACAATTCCTTTACTCTTTACTCTTTATTGTTTATTTCCTTAAACTCTTATCATGCTCATACTTGTTGTAATGATTGACACCATTAATGACATGTTCCCCATGATAATGAGTGGGTAGTTACTAAACTAGGATTAGTGGGTAATTAGGGGAAACTAACATGGGGAATAATCATGCTTAATCTAATATGTTTTCATAATAAATTTGCTTGCTTGTTGTGATGTCAACCTATGCACATGTTATGTTTCATGAAATGCTAAGCCTATGAATCCTTGCATTTACAACCATCTCTTATCTATTCAACTTGACTTGTAAGATATAAACCAACTCGAGTCCAGTTAGACCATGCATAGAAGTGATTAGGGGGAAAGTAAGTCGACTTGTAGGTGTTGTACAATCTAATCGATTCGGCTCCGGGACCCAACTCTTCCTAAGAACCGTAAGACATACACCAACTCGGTTCCTTTACAACATTAATTGCTTGCAACTTTGTGAACATGTTTGTATGGTTAACTCCCATGAAGCCCCTATGAACCCATGATATCCTAGCACTTTTAATCATTTGTTTACATCCTTCCTTTTATTGGTTGTTTTACTTTATTGCTTGCATTAATATAGACTGACCAACTACAAACCCAAACAAATTGTGACACTAGCATAAATTGAGATAGATAGACTTAGAACCCAAAGCACACCGTCCCATGGATCGACCTCGACTTAACCACTAACTAGTTGTTTTGTTGAGAATATAAATGTGTTTGATTGGATGTGTGACGATCAACTCTTGTCCATCAAAATGGCGCCGTTGCCGGGGATGGTGCTATGTGATTAAGTTCTTACTTGTTTGTCTATTTTAATTGTGCTTTAACCTTGAGGAACTTGTTCCTCAAGGATTGTTCTTACCGTTTTTTTGTAGTTTCCATGCTTGTAGTTGTTTCATTGTCTTAGCTATGATGGCTCAAGACTTGACATATGGAGTATGTGGTGGATCTTTTGAGTATGACTATGGGTATGGGGAGTTTGAGAAGCAAGTCAACACAAACCTACCTTACTATTTGTACAATGAAAATCCTAACCACTACCCCAATTTTTCCCACCAAAATCACCACATCCAATATCCACAACAACCACCCACTCAATACCCACTTCATAATGACTTTCAATTGCCACAATACAACCACTTTCACACATACCCACAACAAGAAGATGAACCCATTCAAAATGTGATTCTCCAAATGATGGGAGATCAACAAAATTTCTTCAAACAAATGCTAGAGGAGAGCTAAAAGAGGGACAATGTTCTTCAAGGCATTGTTGCCCAAGGTGAGGAATTGGAGATTCAAATTGCCCAAATGGAAGAATCCCAAGCAATCACTCCCCACCATTCTTCGGACATTGATCATGAATGTGAATTTGAAGTAGTAACCTTTGATATGGAAAATGAGAAGTGGGAAGAGCCAACCTCTTTGAGCTCTTGTGAGTATGAAAGTGTGGTATTTGATGAGGAAGATATGAGGTTGAGTAAGCCAAATACTCTTAACCTTTATGAGTATGAGGGTGTGTCCTTTGATGTGAATATTGAGATGGTGGAGGAAGAATTATTGAAGAAGAATGAAGCCCCCATTTATGATTCATATGAAGATAGTAATGATGACAAGACCATAAAAGAGGCTTATGAAGAATACGTGTCTTACAAGGACCTTTGGAATAGGGGAGAAGAATGGACTTGTTGGAGATGATATGGTGGATCTTCTCCAAAAGGTCAAAACATCATACAAAGGATACTTGGTGGAAAAGCTCAAAGACAAACTTGCAAATGAACTTGCTTGTGGAAATTTGGCACCCACAACTTGAATTCCTAAGGTACCCCGTCATCAATACTATGAGAATTCTCCTTCTACTCATGAAGGATTGACAAATTCAAACGCTATCATCATCACCGAAATTGAAGGAGAAGGTGGTGAGTGGATGTCTTCGGATGAATATGAACCATACTTCATACCTAGTGTTGACGAGAATCATGGGCTTATTGGTTTGAAGCATCGAGAAAGCTCTAGTGCCAAGGACAAGGTGAAAGAAAGGATATATGACAAACTTCCTTGCCCAAATTTCACGTTCCAATGGAGAAACCCATACTTATGCTTATTTGGAGCTTGTTCACAAGCTTTTGATCTTCTTCTAAGAGCCTTGAGCTCTATGGACAAAGCAAAAGAACTTCAACAATTCAAAATAGTTTGGTGGAGTCCTCCCTCAAACCACCATTTGTAAGATATCCTTTCCTTTGACTTTGCATTACATTTACACTTGCATTTAGTTATATACATATACATTTAGCTTGCATTTGTATTATATTTCATATTACATTTACATTAGTTAGTTCATATAGTATAGTTGCATTATAATATATCTCACATGATTTATGTAGTTAGTTGCATATAGACTAGAATTCATGCATAGTCACTAATGACCAATCCTATTCTTTTCTACACTAGAAATAGTGTTTAAATCGGTTTGGGGAGGTTTGATCATAAGTGACCATAGTTTAAAACATGCATCATATAATATAGTTTAGATTGCATTCATTTGTTATATATGTCATATAGAATTGCATTTAGTTAGAGCATGCATTCATTCATATCATATCATTGCATTTGTACTTTATTTCAAAAAATCAAAAATCCAAAAAAATGTATTTCTTTTTCATTCCTACTCCTACATGTACATTGAGGACAATGTCTAAAATAAAGTGGGGGATGGGAATTTATATTCCAAAAATGATAAAAAATTAAAATTTTTGAAAAATACAAAAACATGTCTTTTTGTTTCATAAACATAAAAACCATAAAAATTTGAAAATTGAAAAACTCAAAAACATGTTCATTTCCTTTGTAGTGTAGTCTTGTATATATTGTTTTTATATATTGTGTTTGTTTATCCTTTTCACATTGACCGACTACGCCACATCCAAGACATGAGGATATTCAAGACCGCATGGTATGATCTTTCCAATCTCCTTTTTCCTCTTTATGTTAATGACTATGTGGCTTTATTTTGATTGATGCGGTATAAACAATGTGATTATAGGATTGCATTTAGCTTATATTGCATACTAGTTGGTAGAAGCATATGCATTAGGATGTATATATGTTAGTTGCATCATGGCAGATAGTTGTATTTAGGAAATTTTTTGTGAAACCATCTATTTGGGAAGCTTGACAAGTGTATATAAGGCCCTTGTAGATACATTTTCTTCTTAAGACTTTGCTTGTTAGAATACTTCTAAAATACCCTATGATGTGTCATGCTAGTATCCTTTGACCCATGGATTAAGGCCTAGTCAAGAGTACCTTGTGGTGTGATAACTCCTTGACTACCATTTATTCCAAGGTGACCCTTGAAACCATGTAACCATCATCTATGTTCTACCACATTTTGTCATCAAAGAGAATGGGCACAAAAATTGTTCAAAAATTTGAGTTCTAGAAATGAAAAGATAAGAAAAAGCTTGCAATTGCATCAAAGAAAAGAGGAGTAACAAAAATGAAAACTCCTATGCTTCAAATATAGCACCCTCCCTACAAATGGGGTGACTTTGAAAATGTTCAAAAAGAAATGCAAAAAGTTGAAAAATTGTCAAGTGTTGAAAATGCCAAACATCAAAAGAAATGGCAAAAAGAAAAGTGTTCTCAAATGTCAAATACCACAAGAAATTGGGGGGAAAAAACAACAAAAAAAGCAAACTCCCATATGAAACTCAAATACTATCGATCCCTTTATCCATCAAATCCACTTTTGTGCATGGTAGAGAGGGGATGACCCTTCTTCTTGTCTAGGCAAGAGGGGGAATTCCGCGATCCTCCAGTGTTTCTAACACCATAGGGAGTCTACTCTTGACGAAATCATTTAACGATTGAGGACAAAGGTACCCTAGCTTGACACAACTTGGAGTTGATTTATTAGTATCCTCCTAGGCTTAGTAACTTGAAGAAATTGTATCTATAATGGAGTGTGTACCCTTAGATTGCTTCCCTTTAGATAATTTCCGCCACTTAGTTGAGAAAAGTGGCTATTCTTTTGTAGATGCATCAATTACTTGATTTTGTGTGCTTTAATTCTTGGATGTGTCGCCATTTTGGCAAGACCCACCTTGCCTTGTAAGAAGGCAACCTACCTCATGGTTGTCTTATTGTGAGTTGAAGGGTCGGAGTGAGACCCGCTAATTGTCTCACATCGGCTATATTAGTAGGTTAGTTTGAATAAGGGTCCTAGTTTTTGTCACCTCTTTACTCGAGACGAGTAATGATGTGAACATTATTTGCACACATTTAGTCCCCTAAATGAGCCTATTTTGCATACTATTATAACATTCCATAGCCATTTTATTCGTCAAATGCTTTCTATTTTGCTTTCCTAGTACATTTCGTATGTTTTGTAGGAAGGAAGATAATTAGGCGGAAATTCCCATCTCCCGTGCATATTTGGAAGCTTTTGGATGATATTAGATGGACTAGTATGAAGAGGAGGCAGGAATGGTGACCAAGGATGTAGGAATAAAGAGTATATAGAAGGATCGTAGGGTTAAAAGCAAGGATGACGAGAAGGAAGGCATTACAAGAAGAAATTGCTCGGAACCAAACCTAGAGTTGCTCCTTTGGCTCTTAAAGTATTCTAGATGAAACGACGTCGAAAAATAAAGTGATCTAGGCTTTTGAATCACTCCAATAGGAGTCCGGATGAGAAAATGACGTATGTTTTACAATCGGAGCTCAAATAGAGAAACTGTCCGCCAGGACGAGCGTCCCGAGACCCAATCCGCTTGTCTCCTGCAGGACGAGCGTCTCCCCTTCAAAGAAGCTCGGATTGTTTGACAGACAAGAATGAAGAAGAACACTGCTTTAAGATCCGAGCGTCCCGTGCTTGATCCGCTCGTCTCCCCCTGCTACAGTCCGAGCGTCCCGACCCACAATCCGCTCAGATTCCTTCACAGTGCAAAACGTCCTCTTCCTTGTTCCACTCGAGATGCGCATATTTTTGAAAGACTAGCAAAAAGGAGACTCGCATCTTTCTTCGAGAGGAGCACTTCCTCAACTCAACAATAAGCGTTGTTATTTACCAATCTACCCTTGCTTAACCTAATGATGTACTACTATATATACCCCATTTGTAATGCTCTCTTAACCAAGTTCCCACATTAGAAATTCCTCTTAAATTAGATTAGGAGTAGATTAGAATAGATTATCCTTTAATCTTTCCACAAAATTACACATTAATCTTTCCTTAATTATTGTTCAAGTTTATTATTCAAGTTTATTATTGGGTAATTGAAGATTATTGGGTTATTATTGGAGAATTGACAACTCTTTATCAATCAATCAAGTTTTCTTCTATTATTCTTTGCTTTATTATTTGGATCATCTTAAATTGGTACAATTCCTTTACTCTTTACTCTTTATTGTTTATTTCCTTAAACTCTTATCATGCTCATACTTGTTGTAATGATTGACACCATTAATGACATGTTCCCCATGATAATGAGTGAGTAGTTACTAAACTAGGATTAGTGGGTAATTAGGGGAAACCAACATGGGGAATAATCATGCTTAATCTGATATGTTTTCATAATAAATTTGCTTGCTTGTTGTGATGTCAAACTATGCACATGTTATGTTTGATGAAATGCTAAACCTATGAATCCTTGCATTTACAACCATCTCGTATCTATTCAACTTGACTTGTAAGATATAAACCAACTCGAGTCTAGTTAGACCATGCATAGAAGTGATTAGGGGGAAAGTAAGTCGACTTATATGTGTTGTACAATCTAATCGATTCGGCTCCGGGACCCAACTCTTCCTAAGAACCGTATGACATGAATGTGTTTGATTAACTCCCATGAAGCCCCTATGAACCCATGATATCCTAGCACTTTTAATCATTTGTTTACATCCTTCCTTTTATTGGTTGTTTTACTTTATTGCTTGCATTAATTTAGACTGACCAACTACAAACCCAAACAAATTGTGACACTAGCATAAATTGAGATAGATAGACTTAGAACCCAAAGCACACCGTCCCATGGATCGACCTCGACTTAACCACTAACTAGTTGTTTTGTTGACAATATAAATGTGTTTGATTGGATGTGTGATAACCAACTCTTGTCCATCAGGTAGGTCTCTCACATTTGGGTATGAGGGTGATGTTTATGGCATTGATCTGGTTCTGAAGTTTGCCAGTTGAGAAAAAATCTTTAATTGCTTCACAAACATCAAGACCTACAATATCCCAGGCATCTTTGAAAAAACCACTTGTATACCCGTCTGGCCCTGGGGATTTGTCTATAGGAGTACAAAAGAATATAACTTTGATTTCTTCATTTGTGACAGGGAGCATCAGGGAAGTAGCTTGCTCCTGTGTATAGCATGGCCCCTGATTCAGAATAGTAGTTCTGATGCTCTCAATTGGATTCCTACTGCCCAACAGATTCTTGTAGTAGTCAAGGAATGCTTCCTGAATGCTATTACTCTCAGTACATAGGTGCCCATGTTGATCTTCAATTTGTATAACCTTATTTCTCATTTGCCTTTTCTTAATTGCTCCATGGAAATATGCAGTGTTTTGGTCTCCTTCTTCCAACCACTGAAGCTTAGCTTTTTGTTGAAGGAAACTGTTCATTGCTTTGGACAAGGATTTCAACTCAGCAATAGCATTCAGTTCCTGGTCAAGGAGCACAGGAATAGAGATATCCTGGACAATATCCTTTTGTAGCCGCTATAATCTCCTCTCTGCAAGAATAGTTTTATTCTCTATATCAGAGTAGCATTCCAGGTTCAGTTTTTTGAGCACAGGTTTTAGGCTTTTCAACCTCTTCACAACACTAAACATCTTGTGCCCATCATAATGCCTTCCCCAAACTTCTCCCACATTATCCTTGAAGCCAGGTGCTTGCCCCCACATATTGAAGTATTTAAAACTAGCAATTTTGACAGCACCAATCTTAATATTCCTAATTATGCAAGGGCAATGATCAAAAAGACCTTCAGGATAGAAATGAGCTACCCTATCAGGAAAGATATCCAGCCAAGCTTGGTTAACCAGAAATCTATCCAGTCTACTATAAATCCTGGTAGTAGGGTCTTGCTTATTACTCCATGTAAACAATGCACCAGTGGAAGGAATATCAGTCATGCCACAACTTCCCATGCAACTGATAAAGTCATCCATATCCTCATGCTTGGTATTACCTCCCATCCTTTCATCATGACTCAGAAAAGTGTTAAAATCCCCAGCTAGGGTCCAGTATAGTTGAGATTGATAACCTCTAACTTATGCCAGAGATCAAGTCTATCATAAACATCATTGAAGGCATAAATCATGGTCAAGTAGAAGTCCTGCTGATTAACTCTGGAATGTAACTTGGTATGGATAAACTGTGCATCATATTGCAATATCTGCACATCAAATAAACTTGGCCGCCAAAGAATCCACACCCTACCTCCTTTATGATAATGACAGTTGGTAGTTACACTCCAGTCATCCAACATATTATTAGTAATATTAAAAACATTATTATTATTAATTTTGGTTTCTAGTAATCCAAACAATCCAGTTCCTTTATTGTGAATAAACCATTTTACTTCTCTCTGTTTATGTACACTATTGAGACCTCTAACATTCCAAAACCCTAGATTATGCATTGGGGGTATTTGGAGAAAGAGTGTTTGTACCTATCCCAGTTTTAGGGGTTACTGAACCTTCTAGAGCCTGCAGATATGTTTTGCCTGGACTCTTCACTTCACCAGCACTATCAGGTTCCCCTTGATACACAGTGGCTTGCTTAACAGGAGTGGTCTCTGGAGTGTCAACTACTACCAGATTGTCTGTAGCCTGCACAGGATCTGTAATTGTCTCAACTACTGGCTCTGTCACAGTTGCAGTAAGATTAGTTGCAGTATTCTCATCAGTAGACTCATTAACTGTTTCAGCAGTCGTAGCAGCAGAAGATGCAATTGGCTTCCACACCTGCTTAGTAAAGGGTTTCTTTTTTACTGCCAAATCAGTCTTCCTGCATTGATCCCCAGTGTGGCCAATACCCTAGCATTTAAGACAAATATCTGGACGCCATTCATATTTAATTTTTACTGAAATAATTGTACCTGCCTCATCCAGGAATTTCACTTGCTTAGGGCATTTATGACCTACATTCAATTCAATCATTACTCTAGCAAATCCAAGTCGCGTTTTATCACTAGTTGCTTGATCAGATTTGACATACTTGCCAGCCAATCCAGCTATGGTAGGTAAACATTTCCCCCAGAATCTTAAAGGGAGCTCATGTAACCTAATCCATGCAGGAACAACTTTGACCTCCTCCTTTGTCAACTCAATATCCTCCTTCCAAGGCCTTACAATCAGCGGTTTATTATCAAATATATGATAACCCGTGTTCAAAACAATCTCCTTTCCCTTATTTTCTTTAAACCTAACCAAGAAGACTCCATTAGGAAGGAATGAGACCTTGTCAATACCATACCTCCCCCATATTCGATGAATATAACCTTGTAACACATCCCACGGAGGATTTGCCCCAAGAACAAAGCAATAGACAGCATGACTCCAATATGAAATCTCGTCCTTATTATCATCAGTAGAGAATTGTATCAAATTGTCTAAACATACCTCTTCCTCCTCCTCAACAGGTTGCTTTGCCTTTTTTCCACGTTTAGTTATCCATTTATTATTCTCTGCCAGAGCATCCTCATCTGTAGAAGGTAATCCAGGTATGCCATTGATTTCATGCAGGCTATTGGTATGTAGCACATCATTCTCAGAAGGTCCTTTGCCCTTGTTAAACCTTTGTGAAAACGATTCCCTACGTTAAGATTGCATCTTACCAATCCTACTAAAACGTTTTTGAATAGTTTTTGCCGAGGAATTACGTGCCATATGCAAGATCTAAAGAAGAAAATTCGAAAAAATGGAAGCCCTAGGTGATGATGAAAATCGCCTCCTTAGGGTTCATATTCTTTGCATTCTTTGTTTTCCTTACAAATCGATTTCTACTCAAGCTCCCTAAGACACATAGGGTTTCACTCATGTGATATAAACAAATGTTGTGCCCTAATTTGTCATGATTTGATTTATGCCTATACCAATCCAATCATTGGTTATTCTTGACCTAAACTTGATAAATTAATATATCATATAGAATATAAAAGGTTCAAATTATTTTGGTGACCCCGATCAAATCTTAGTTCTGGATTGAAAACGCATGCATAGACTAGTTTTACCTAGTTCTCTTTGAATCATTTGATTATGAATCTTATGATATATGCGAATCTTGTATTCAAAGCAAGATAAATCGTGCCCTTTTGTTAAAAAGGAGATCGAGCAAGTGAGTTATTGACGCTAATCACATGTGGATGTGTGTAAATACCGTCGTTTAATACCAAAAATAAATACCTAAAACAACTAACCGAATCTAGTGGAAGTAGGGTCGATCTCCACATGGAGGCGGTCACTATCTACTCATTAATTCAGTCCGTGTGAGGTCACAAGATGGGGGTTTGAGTATTGATCTAATCTACAGAGATTAATAGAGAAATAAAGCAAAGAGAAATAAAGTAGAGTTTTGACGAGTTTATCAAGTAGAGGAAAACAGCTGAGACAGTCGGTTCACCATGATTCTCAAGAAGTCTAGTCTAGGGTCTTAGGTCAATGCAAATCCGGTCTACAGTTAATTGCAGTGATTAACAACAAAGATCTAATTCGCACTAAACCGTAGTAACCTATTCATAATTCCCTTAAAATCATGGCTCCCCTATGTCCCAGCAAAGAGGATTAGCTACACATAAATAGAAATAGAATAAGAACAAGAGATGGACAAGAAACAAATATAATAAAGAAACGAGCAAGAGAGAAATAACATAAAAGAAAGAGAGAATTAGGAGGAATAAGGTCCGGAAGGAAGAGCGAAAATAATATCTGACCAAGAAATGTCTACGCAGTATTAAGAGTGAAAAGTACAGAATGAAAGATGTCCCAAACCTAATTAACTCTTTCCTATTTATAGGAAAGATAATTATTAACGTAGTACGATATTAAAACCTTGCGGCAGGTAGAAAAGTACTTGATCGAGTACTTTAAAACTCCTCTATCGAGTAACTTTTAGCAAAACCTCTCGATCGAGTAGAAAACCTACTCTATCGAGCACTATAAAAAAGAAGTCATTCGATTGAAGACAATAGGTGCTCGATCGAGCAATATAGTACTCGATCGAGTAATTTCCAGCGCACAGGCCCTGCTTCGCGCACTGAATTTCAAACGGCTGCCATTTGTTCGTTACTTGGGCAAACAGAGCGTTTCCGGTGGCGTTGGAAAGCTAAGAGGACAAGCATTCATCTACTGTAATCACTTGAAAATCCGTTGTAGAACTGGAGATATGGCTCTTCAAAGTATGCACTAGCAATTTAAAGCTCTTCCTTTGCTCTCCTAGCTAACTTACTTATATGCGCATCTCAAAATAGTAGTCTTCAAGCTCCGACTTAACTTATCTCGTAAATGCATGCATAGAGACATGTATTAAGCTTGATTACACTCCTCTCTGGTTCATTCCTGCAAATAAGACAAGAGAAACCAAAGTAGACAATTCGGGGGACATTTTTAGCTAAACACTACTAAATATGCATATCAATGCGTGCAAATGAAGTACAAAATGCCTATATAAAATGCACGCATCAAATCTCCCCAAATCAAACCTTTGCTTGTCCCAAAGAAAACTAAATGCAACTAACTAATGGAACGGAGTAAAGCTCAGAGCTAGCTACAAATCGTCCACCTAAACCAATTTAATGCAGCAAACTAACACTTACAGCAAAAACTGTCAAATGCAAACGAGTTGTAAGATGTTTATAATAAAGTTGAATTGTCGACCTTGCAAGACCTTTAAAAAAATGGACTCTCACGGGTCACTCTTTTCCCATGAAGCAAAGGGTAAGCATATGAATTGTAAGAGAAGAAGAAAATAGTCGCTCACCTAAACTATGACCCACGTAAACATGGATGCAACTAATATGATAGACAATTCTAGCTACCGTCCACATACATTCCAACCAATCAATGTCTGTCACAACCGAGGGCTTACAAAATTTATGGGAAAGTGAGGCAATGGGTAAAGAAAAGGCAAAACATTTTGGATATGTGAGGTAATAGTCAAGCTAGCTACCTAACAAAACCAAGTGAACCAAATCCGATTCTTAATCCAATAAAATTAAGTACAAGTGCCCCTTATTTCGGCACACAAAATCACTCAACCAGAACATACTCCTCATAGGATAGAAATAATGCATAAGAGTGAAACCGTCAACAATCAAACTTTTTTCATTTTCTTTTTCTCTTTCTCACAGCTTCTTTTCTTTTTCTGTCTTTTTTTTCTTTTCTTTTTAATTTTTTTTTCATCAACTTTTTTTTTTCATATCTTATATCATCCTCGTTCCTCCATGAATTACCAACTCCCGATAATAAAATACAAACCAAACTTGGCACAATAAACTATATACCGCAAAACATACACTAACTAGCTTGACAAGGCAGGCTAAATTTGGATGTAGTTAAGGGTCAAAAGGCAAATTTGGCTAATAGTGGAGTTAATTGGGTAAAAATGAAAGAAAAAGGGAATGTAAGCACCTCCCTGCATATGACACCAACCACTAACCTGAATATATGTAGGCAAAAAGCAATAAAATTTCATATACATGCAGATTAATGAACATGTTATGCAAGGAGTAACTACTCACAATCCTACATGAAACTGGTCATAAATGACACTAGTTTATTAAGCTCTAGTTCCTTAGAATTTATAAGTAGTTTTCCAAAATTATCAGGTCAAGTCTATTTGTTCAGCTGTATTTAACATTAACTCGTAGATTATGCAAATGACAAAGCTAATAAGATAATATTTTAATGCAAGGCTTAAGAAAAGTGACAAATCATAGTGCAATATCATCATTTTTTAATTTAATAAAATTTTTTAATTTTTATGAGATTTTTGAATTTTTATAAAAATAAACAACAATGCATATAAAAATTAAACGTGATAACAGAAATGCAATAAAAACATAAATGCAGACACATATATGGATGCATAACCTCCCCAAACCAAACCGTACAATGCCCTCGTTGTACTCAAAAATAGGGAAAGGAAATGCAAACTAAAAATAAGAGAGTGAAGCTGCGGAAAAACTCAAAAAAACACGCGAAGTAGGGACCTCCCCAAACCAGCTAACAACATGGAAGGTCGCAAAACAGCTCCATCAGTGTCACAGGAAGCGAATCAAACAAGCCTACTCGATGGCACTCGATCGAGGAACAATTGGCTGCCATAGTGTTCGATCCAGAGGTACGTTTCTGTGGATGCTCGATCGAGGGAGATACAGTTCGATCGGGGAAGTCAGACACTCGATCGAGTAGAATAGTGCTCAATCGAGAGCTCCCTAATTGCGCGAACTTCCTTAGCGTCAATAAAACACCTACAAAGACGCAAATAACAACCACAAATACGACCAAAGACAAAGCCTAAATTGTTCAACGTCTATGGTTGTAAAAACCATTTATTACACACACAACAAAAACTGAAATGTTTAAAAATTAACTAAAAAGCTTAAACTCCGGGTTGCCTCCCGGTCAGTGCTAGTTTCAGACAGGTCCCAGCTCGACCTTTTTTTTTTTCATCTAGTTGCTTCACTTGGTCACAATCAAAGCAACTCAAAGCTCTTAGCATGAAATCATAAACCTGCGCATGTGCTGCACAAGAGCATAGTAGCACCATAATATTGAGGGAGCATATAAGAGCAATCTGAAGTACCGTCTCAGCCTAACAAATTTTCGATGACAAATATGGTGAAAAATTATTAAATTATTTATCCAACCAGGAGAGGGTGGAGTAGTGAAACATATAGCAGAAGTCGTATAAGGTAATTTACTGTTGGTCATAGCAATAATCATGAAGTTATTGTTAATTACCTCAGGTCGGTTGCTCCCAACGTCGGAATCATTAATAAAAGAATATATTACCTCTACCGTGCTAGGAACATTCCCGGACTCAGCTACCTTCTCATTCCCCTCCTTTATGGGTTCTATCCCGTATATTGCAGCCTCTAGAGCATCCAGCTCGGCTTTCCAAATGGGGGATTCACCATAACCATTGTCTTCTTCAAAATCGTCATCCTAAAGGGACCTAGATGACGTATCCGTGCTCTCCGTGGCCATTATGTTCGATCGAGCAAAGATAGTTCTCGATCGATAACTCTCCTTCTGAATATTACTCGATCGAACGAACAACTCTGCTAGATCGAGGTCTTCCTTGTGCAAAGTATTCGATCGAGCAGTGTAATCCATTCGATCGATCGCTTCTTCATATAATCCACTCGATCAAACACTGTGGTTAGTTCGATCGAGTGATTGTTGCTGTACAGTGCAGAAATCTTAAACTAATGCTTCGTTTTCAGATAGATCTTCGTATTTCGAGTAATACACATCATTGTCGTCAATATGCAATCCAGGTCCTTCATACGAAAGACTGCCTTCGGTGTAGGTATCGTGTACCTTCTATGAGCGCCTAAAGTTCGACTCGGCAGCTAACTGAGCTATTTGAGACTCAAGTTCATTGATTTGGGCGTCCACAAATCTATCATCTTCTTGCAGTTTAAGTGCAAGTGCCTTCATCAAAGATTTCAATTCATTAAATCTCTGCTTTCTGTTTATCAGGAGGAGAAGTTTGTTGTTGCGGTTGCCAAAAGAATGGAGGCTTTTGATAGCCTCGTTGATGAAGCGGATGTGGCGACACAATTGCAAAGGGTTTACTAGCTTGTCTATGCTGCCTAAACGCATAGACTTCGCCGTTCCTTGTCAAGCAAATAACAACATTTTCTCAGCAGCACCACATCTCTGACAGTAGACCACCTGTTGCGCCATAGGATGGAACATAGGTGGTAAATCAAAGGTACTCAAATCTTCCCATTGATGATCTTTTACCTAGAACTGTCTAGGTAGGACCTGTAGGACCTTTCAAAATAACACTAGAAGAAAAAAGATAAGGACTACCTCAAGGAATAAATTCTTTGAGGCTAAAGACAGACTAATATAAAACAAGTAAATAAAATAGTTGCCTCCTCGGCAACGGCACCAAAATTTGATACCGTCGTTTAGTACCAAAAATAAATACCTAAAACAACTAACAGAAGCTAGTGGAAGTAAGGTCGATCTCCACAGGGAGGCGGTCACTATCTACTCGTTAATTCAGTCCGTCTGAGGTCACAGATGGGGGTTTGAGTATTGATCTAATCTACAGAGATTAATAGAGAAATAAAGCAAAGAGAAATAAAGTAGAGTTTTGACGAGTTTATCAAGTAGAGGAAAACAGCTGTGACAGTCGGTTCATCATGATTCTCAAGAAGTCTAGTCTAGGGTCTTAGGTCAATGTTATTCACCCTAAAACATTACTAACTTAGCTTCCGCCCTCATTAGAATGCTCTAATGTTCACTGCAGGTCTTACCCCTTCCAATCTTCCGATCCAGGTCAAGGTGTGCCAAGGTTAATCATCTAATTGCGTCAACTCAAGTAGACAAGAACACTTAATTGCAGTGATTAACAACATAGATCTAATTTGCACTAAACCCTAGTAACCTATTCATAATTCCCTTAAAATCATGGCTCCCCTATGTCCCATCAAAGATAATTAGGTACGCATAAATAGAAATAGTATAAGAACAAGAGATGGAGAAGAAACAAACATAATAAAGAAATGAGCAAGAGAGAAATAGCATAAAAAAAAGAGAGAATTACAAGGAATAAGGTCCGGAAGGAGGAGCGAAAATAACGTCTGACCAAGAAATGTCTACCGAGTACTAAGAGTGAAAAGTAGAGAATGAAAGATGTCCCAAACCTAATTAACTCTCTCCTATTTATAGGAAAGATAATTATTAACCTAGTACGATATTAAAACCTCGCGGCAGATAGAAAAGTACTCGATCGAGTACTTTAAAACCCCTTTATCAAGTAACTTTTAGCAAAACCTCTTGATCGAGTAGAAAACCTACTCGATCGAACACTATCAAAAATAGGCCATTCGATCGAAGACAATAGGTGCTCGATCGAGTAAGATAGTACTCGATCGAGTAATTTCCAGCGCACAATTCCTGCTTCGCTCACTGAATTTTAAACGGCTGCCATTTCTTCGTTACTTAGGAAAACAGAGCGTTTCCAGAATCACTTGAAAATCAGTTGTAGAACTCGAGATGTGGCTCTTCAAATTAGGCACTAGCAATTTGAAGCTCTTCCTTTGCTCTCCTAGCTAACTTACTTCTATGCGCATCTCAAAATAGTAGTCTTCAAGCTCCGACTCAACTTATCTCCTAAATGCATGCATAGGGACATGTATTAAGCTTGATTACGCTCCTCTTCGGTTCATTCCTGCAAATAAGACAAGAGAAACCAAAGTAGACAATTCGGGGGACATTTGTAGCTAAACACTACTAAATATGCATAGGAATGCGTGCAAATGAAGTAAAAAATGCCTATATAAAACGCACGCATCATGTGTATGGTCGAATAACAATCACAACCAGAGTAGGTTATATTTACTTCTTTTCTTTTACCATCGTATTAAGTGGATACTGGTGTATTTACTAAATGAGGTATAAAGATAAACCTTTGATGAGTTCAAAGAGTTTTACAGTAAATAAGATATAACCAATAAGATTATAAGATCATAGATTCACGATCCGATCGTGGAAAGAAACATCAAAGTAATGACTTTTGATTTTCACCAAAAGAAGTGTGATAAAGTATCACTAGTTTACTTCTCCTAAAACATATTATTAGATAACGTGAGGTTTGAAGAAGATATCGAACCTATACGATATGGTTTGATCTTTGTCAAATTTTATTGAGCCTCTTGATTTTTATAATTGGGGTCTTTCTATTTTGTCTGCTAATTTCTTCTTCCCACTAAATCAAAGTACCATTTAAACAATCGCATTCACTCCTTATTAGATATGGAGAGGTAGAGTACCTAATTTGTAAGTTGTCCAAAAGAAATCATGTGGTCATTTAACCTACATAATCATGAGAACAAAGTGTTTGTGGCTCATGATGATGTTTTTATTGAAAAAAGGTTTATTTCTAAAAGACAGAGTGGGAGAAAATGCTGAAGAGCCACAAATTGAGCATATAACGCAGGAAATTTCCTCCTGATACGATTAAGTGTTTGTTTCTTCGGAATCTACGAGGTCAGGTTAAATTCATCACTCATCAGGGGTGATGATATAGTATTACTTTTAGAAAGTGACGAAACCTGTAACTTACAAGAGGATTGTTTCTTGTTTCAACTCTATGCAATGGCCTGAAGCCATCTTAATTCACATTGGACTCCAAGTGTAATTGTCAGCAAATGAACTGGTATATTTACATGAAGAAGTTAGACCTCCTCAGTGTAATTAACTTGGATAAAACATAAAGATGTTTTCAAAGCTTGATTGATGACAAAGGGTTGCACTAGTTGCAATGCTTCGATGAATTCGGATAATATTGGCAATTGTTGCATTTCATAATTTTATTATTTGATAGTAGGATGACAAAACCATCTTCTTGAATTAGATTCTAGAAGAGGAAGTGTACTTTACACGTCTTGTGGGTTTTACAATCATAAGATTGTAGCTAACTTAAGACGAAGTCTTAAGAGAGCATCATGGAGTTGGAATATGTGTTTGATCATGTTATAAAACATTTCTCGAGATGTCGAGGAATTATGTATATACATGAAGTTTAGTGGGAGTATGGTGGTATTATGAGTCTTTTATGTTGTTGATATATTAATCATTTGGAACGATGAAAGACTTAGGAGAATATTGATACATGTTAAGTATACATATATATAGAGATAAATCAAGGAGGGATATAGGCGTTTTTATCAGGAATCTTATATATATGAGATTCTTGACTGGTTCAAGCAAGTTGAATTCATTAGAATTGATTCTGATTGCTTCCGCTGCTGGATCAATTTAATACGCTATGATGTATTATTGTTATAACAATTCGTATGCTTTGAGTATTACGAGTTGTTATTAATCGAAGTTAAGTGAAGGTCACTTAATAGCTAGATCGATTATCCTTTAGTACTTGAGAAGAAATAAGGATGTGAAGTTAAGTGTTTTAAATTTATTTGATTTGTGTAAGGAGTTACACGAATGCTAGTTGAAGTTTGTGTAAACAGTTACACATATACCATCTTTCTAAAACACATAGGGATTATTTGGAATCCCGTACTGGCTATGAGGAGTTGATCTGCTGGAATAGTTCAAGCAGTCATATATTGCGGATTTTACAACGGAAGCTGAGTACGTTGTAATATTTGATGTTACAAAAGGAAGTAGCTAGGATTTGGCAATGATGCAAGGACTAGAACTAGCTCTTGCACCCTCATATCCTATCCTAACACACTGTGATGACAGTGGGAGCTATTTTTGAGGCAAGAGTGTCTTAGTCTAGAGTTAAGTCTAGATATGTACTCAATTTTGTTACATGTAATATAAGTCATGTAGAACAAAGGGAAATAGCAATTTGTTGGTTTGATCAGACGAGGGGTCATTGATTTTAAACCAGGCCTTCGAGTCAATTATTTAGACTTGCGACTATTTCTCTGAGTTTGTACGGTTTTCCGGTGGCTTTGGTATTTGTCCTAGGTCGCACCGTAAAAGGAGGCTAAAGGACATTTACTTGGTCATTGTGCTCTGTATCGAACGAAGAAAATACGTCAACAGAATTGTCCACCCTCGTCAGGGTTTATTATCTCAAGGCCACTCGAGGAGAGGTGACTGGAAATGCGTGGCCATGCTCGGATGGGATCTATTGTAGATTATCCGGTCAGACAGTCATTATCCTGATCGAGGAAACCACTATATGATATGATCACGTGCAGGAACGACCTGAAAGACATCTTGCATTGAGTGGGAGAATTAACGGACAAGAGAATTGGTAGCGCACACTTGTGTCGGACAAGTGGGAGATTGTTGGGGTAGTGTCCTCCTGAATAGTGCGTTTACATACTAAATCTCGTACAAGGAATATCAGGGATTTATATTATATATATTTGTCAGCTGGTCAACGTTAATCGGTAATGATTGGCTGACTAGAGTTTGACATTACTGTCGTGTGACGCCGGTGATCAGCTGATCCCTTTAGGTCACACTATAGGATGATGCCCAAATGGATAAACTAAATATTTATATGAGATATAGTATAATAAGTATCTTTTATATATAGACTTTTAAGTCGTGTGAATTTATTTTTGATGACGAGTTACGAACTCGTGCCAAGGGGATTTATTATTTAATTATGTGATAATTAATTAATAAATATTAATTAATAGTTAATTAATCAATTTTATAGAGTATATGTATTGTGGACGCGGGCCCACGGGGGCGCTTGGGAGAACAAGCGTTTGTATTTGTGGAGTCGCCACCAACTTATTGTGGAAAATTGGAAACCGTTCGAATACCTCGTGTCATGTCAAGACACAAAGTAGTGACATGAACACCAAGAACTCGTTACCCTTAGCATTCTATGTCTAGAATGACTCTCGTGGA